>NC_037669.1:121198619-121353702 GCF_003255815.1 Theropithecus gelada
TTCCGGAGACAGTGGTGCTGTCCAGCTGCATGTGTCCAGAGGTCACTCTGCTGCTCTGCTTGGGGTCAGAAAAGTAGGGAAAAGAATCAAGTGGACAAGGAGTGCCGGCATGAGAGCTTTTGCCAAGATCAAAATGTTCCCCATTGCTGCGAGCAGATGAGATCTTGGAACCTGGACGCACACAGTCCCAGCTCCAGCAGGGCTTCTGGCAACAACCCCAGTGTCTTCAGCTACAGACACCACCTCTGTGAATGCCAAGAAAAGCAAACACAGGCCCCAGATCTCCTGTTGCACCAACTGGAAAGAAGCCCACAGCAGAGGAGCTGAGCTGTGAGGACAATCTTCCCGTAGCTCTTAATTTTCCACCATTCTTCCCCCATCTGAATCAAACAAACAAACAACACGCTTGTAATAAAATTTGCAGGTGTGGCTGGTTTATATTCTGGGATTTTTTTTTTTCAATCAAATTCCTTATAGGATACTGGGATAAAATGGTGAATAAGGCTGTATAATGCAGTATGTCCCAGACTTTTCAGACTAAATAGAAGGGGAGGAAACCCTGGAAAAGCAGACACTTCATTCCCCCCTTGGGAGCTGGCTCTTTTTAGTGGCCTGGGATGGTGGCACTCAAATCCTCTCCAGACAGCCCTTTGGAAACATATTCCATGTTCCTCTTCTTAGGAATGTGGGTAGGAGTGGGGTGGAGATGGTTCTGTAAAGCTTGAGGAGCAAGGTAATAAAGTGGCACCTTAAAATCCTGGCCGTGCAAGATCGATTACAAGACCGGCAATTTACTTTGGGGAAATGCTTTTCTCAGCCTTAGGAGTAGAACAGTGGAATTACTAATATTCAGAATGATAATTGCTACCAAGGAGAAGAAAATGTTCATGGTTTACCAAAGCAAAATGTGAGCCATTAGTGGCACACAGGTGGGGAATCTGAGATCTGAGGCATCTGAATTTCTAGAAAAGAAAGAATCTGGGGACTATTGGTAACTCAAGTCTTCAGATATTTCCAAGGCTTTAGGTTTCTGATTAAACAAAGTTTAGTCCTATTTCCAGTCAGTTGCCAGTTTTCTGAATTAAGATCAATCAACTAATATGGGTCATATTTAATGTGTGAGGCATTGGGTTCCCTTGGATTATTCCCCAAATTAATCTTCCTTCCTGATCCCTGGATACACTTTCTGCCTCTGTGTCTTCCCTCTTTTAATTCATCCTCCACTCCCTATCACACTGGCCTACTCAAGATACTTTATAATTATGCGAATTTTCAAACGTTAAAAAATTTAGAGAGACTATCCCAAAAGGCCACCATATCTGTCACTCAGCAATTATCAACATTTTATGAGTCTTCTTCATTTTTCTCCATTATTTCAAAACAAATCCCAGATAGTATATCCTTTTCACTCTTGGACATAATTCCTCCTCTGTTACCTGTATTGAAAAAACATGTTTCTCTGTTTTAAATTTTTTATTGTGAAATATACGTACAAGAGGGTGTTTAAAATGCATAGGAATACTTAATATAAAACAAACAAAAACTAAAACAGTCATGAACCTAACTCCCAGGTTAGGAAATAGAACGTTGATCCTTTTTCAAGAAAGAAAAAAAAAAGACAGAGTTTGACTTGTATTTCCTATCATGATGGTAAACTAGCATGGATTCTTGATCCTTCCCCTAAAGTTGACCTGTTGGGAATTATAGAAGAGAGAACATTATTGCTGCTGCCATCGCCCCAGAAACACAGGGTTCTCAATTTGGCCACATCCACCCAGAATTATCAGACTGTTCTTTGGGTCTGTGTTTCGTTCTCTCATTATGTAAAAATTCTGATAGAGGCATCTGATTGGTCAAGTCCAGGTTACATGATTATGCCCTGGCTGCTAATGCATTGGGACAGGTAATCTGCTCCCCTGTTGATTTCTCTCAAGGGAGGAAGGGGCCCTGCCTTTACTCATCTTTTGTTTTCCCCTAATATGAAGAGGATTCATGTGCTGAGCACAAAATGACAAAACCCATTTTTCCAAGTATATATGTCCAGCCGAGGCCAGTCTTCTGAGCTCTAGTTCGTACATCCAATATCCTACTTCTCATCTCTACATGTTTGTTTCACACTTAGCCTGTGCAAGTCTGAACCCGTCTTTTTTTCCCCCCAAATTCTCCTTCTCCTCTGTTGCTTTACTTGGTGAATGGCAGTGCCATCTCCTAGTCTCCCAAATCAGTAACCTGTACGCTATGCTGGAATTCTCCAATGTCTTTTCTATTTAGTCTTCATGTCCTTTGAATGTATCTCCAGCTTGCTTCCCTTGTCTCCCACTCTTTGCTTAATTCAAGCCCTCATCATCCTTCAGCTATGGTAGCCTTGTCTTTGTATTTCTCTAAAAGCAGATTCTGAGATAAAGATTTGAGTGCAAATAATTTATTTGGGAGGTGAGAACCACAAGAATAGAAGAATGGGGAAGTGAGACAAGGAAGGGCAAGTAGCCAAAAGTTCTGTTATCAAGATAGCTGCCACTGTGGGCCACTGGAGTTTAATCCCAACTGGGCCTAACACATGCTCCAGAGTTATACACCAGTCTCTTTGTAAGAGCTGGAAATGCTGTTTGTGTGGAGGAAATGGGTGGGGAAGATGTAGAAGATGTTGCTGGGACATTCATTCTCTGACCCTTCAAGCCTGCCACAGCCAACAAAGTGGGCTCCAGCAGTAGGAGATAGCTCTCAGGTGATACAATGCAGGTGCTGGCATCTGGAAGACTGGTTATGGCAGTGAAGTCCTATGGGTAAGGTGGTAAGGGTGGGGCACTAGGAGCATGGGATTCAGGCCTTCGATATTCCTTGCATATATTGTACCCTTCCTGATAACCTAATTTTCTATTTTTCAGCCATAGTGATATTTCTAACACTGAAATTTGATCATGCTATGGCCCCGCTGAGCATACTTTTAAGGCTTTCCATAGCTTTCTATATAAGATCTAAATAATTTAGCAAAGTCTACAAGATCCTTCCTTCATCATTTTTTTCTTGCTTGTTTCTTCAGCCTGATGTCTTCCTGCCTCCTCTCTCTCCATCCCCTCACAAATACTATATTTCATTCTTATCCAACCACTTGTAATTTCCAGAACGTGCCACAATCTGTCATCCTTCTGTATCTCTGCATATGCTCCCTCATTACTGGAATTCCTCTCCCCATCCTCTGCTGGTTCCCTCCAGGATATGGGGTTGCTGAGCACGTGGGAATCTGAATAGGCTACCTTAGTTCCATCAGAGCAGAGAGAGAGAAGAGCCAAGGTATCTATATGTTTGTATCTGTATACCTGTATATGTATTCTTTGTAAGACTTTATCCTAAAAATATGTCATATTGTTGATAAAATAATAATATATTTTGAAAATGACTGAATTAAAAAGGATGAGTTTGTGTCCTTTGTGGGGACATGGATGCAGCTGGAAACCATCATTCTCAGCAAACTATCGCAAGAACAGAAAACCAAACACTGCATATTCTCACTCATAGGTGGGAACTGAACAATGAGATCACTTGGACTTGGGAAAGGGAACATCACACACCGGGGCCTATTATGGGGAGCAGGGAGTGGGGAGGGATTGCAATGGGAGTTATACCTGATGTAAATGACGATGGGTGCTGACGAGTTGATGGGTGCAGCACACCAACATGGCACAAGTATACATACGTAACAAACCTGCACGTTATGCACATGTACCCTAGAACTTAAAGTATAATAATAATAATGATAATAATAATAAAGAAAATGACCGAATTAAGCTATCAAAATCCATGGCCATCAAAGATTTGAATCATATAAAATAACTCTATTCATTCAAATTTCTCACTGCTCACCAAGCAACTTTCTGGTTATAATTTGATTTAAATATTAGCTACGTAGAAGGCAAGTACAGGTGCTGTGGTTTGAGTGTTTCTGTCCCCCTCCCCTCAAATTCATATGTTGAAACCTAACTCCCCAAGATGATGGTATTAAGAGTTGGGGCCTGTGGGAGGGGATTATGAATGGAATTAATGCCCTTATAAAAGAGGCTTGAGGAAGCCTGTGTGCCCTCTTCTGCCATGTGAGGACATAGCAAGAAGGCTCCATCTATAAAGCAGACACTGAATCTGCTGGTGCCTTGATCTTGGTCTTCCTAGCCTCCAGAGCTATGACCAATAAATTTGTGTTGTTTATAAACTACCCAGTCCAAGGTATTTTGTTGCAGCAGCAGAAATTAACTAAGACAATGGGACATGCCAACATGATCATTCTTATGCCACAGTCGTATTTCTTATTTAAATGAATAAATGGCATTCTGATTTACATATCAGTCCCCTGAGTGTTTGTTTATCATGAAGTACTCTTCTTGAGTCTGATAACTCTGATGCACTGTGGAGATCAAATTTTTAAATCTAGGCCGGCATGGTGGTTCATGCCTGTAACCCTAGCACTTTGGAGAAGAGGGGGGTGAAAGGGGATTGCTTGAGCCCAGGAGTTCCAGGCCAGCCACGTGAAACCCCCGTCTCTACAAAAAATACAAAAATTAGCCAGGCGTGGTGGCACATACCTGTAGTCCCAGCTACTTGTGGGGCTGAGGTGAGATCACTTGAGTCCGGGAGGTCAAGTCTGCAGTGAGTCATGTTTATGCCACCGCACTCCAGCCTGAGTGACAAAGTGAGACTCTGTCTCCAGAAAAAAAAAACAAAACTATAGAGCCAAGGATCATTCCTTTCACTTCTGTGCTGTCATGAAGGTAATGCCCACCTGTCAGGTAACCAGACAGTTGGTCTCCTCTGGCAATGCCACCCCATTGTTATCCTTTTTAAGGTCCAGTGACCCATGCCCAGCTAATTGTTGATGTATTGATTTCTGAAGCCATGTTCTAAACACACCATCTCATATCTAAACATGATGCCAGTAACTGCCAGAGGACATTTGAGTGTATGTGTGTGTGTGTGTGTATGTGTGTGTGACTTTTCTGTGAGTGATTACACATGGAATTAAGCCATGGCATCCTCTCACTCAGTTCCCCCTTTGACCTACATATTTTTGGGACTGATTACTGAAGAGGCTGCACTGTTGAAAATAATTTATCTTTGGATGATATAAAAACTGGGTGATTCACACAGACTGATGCTATGGCCTTATCAAGCAAATCAGCCCAGATAAGATAAGTGAGTCCTCGGTTCAAGAATAAAAGGATTCTAGTTTGTTTCTCAGGAAAATCTTATTTAGCAGAGAATGTTATAGGGAAAGATTAGCCTTCTATGATTAAATGGTTCCATAGAGATATTACACTAATAAATATCAAAACTTAAACTCACGCTATTCAAAAAAGCAAATTAGCTGGATAATTGTTTTAAATTAGTAATACCTGGTTCTATTCACTCATTTTCTGTAGACTAAAGAATATCTAAATAAAATGTCACTCATTAATAAGTTTCCAATTATGTTATTAGTTCTACATATCTACCCTGAGAAATTCTGTGCTCTCAAATGCATTAAATAAATCCACACCTAAAGGCAGCTTTGGAAATTATTCTAGACAGATTACCACCACTCCTGATTAGATGTGGAACAAAAAACATATTGATGTGAACATTTGATTTGCAACAACCAATTTGATGTTTGATATCTTCGCTTATCTAACAAAAAGCTGATTCACAATCTGATTTATGGAGCACAGCTACCTTTCAGAAGAGATAATATTAAGCAGATAAATCTTTAAACAAAAGTTTTATCCAGTATATTGGTTATCTTCAGGCTAGCTTACTTCAAGGTGGCAAAGTAGTTATAGCAATTGCAGGCTACATGCAGATCAGACAACCTCTAAGAGATACTAGATGGCCTCTCTCTTGTGCTTCTTTTTGAGTGAGGAAATTCTTCCCAGTTACTTCCCAGCCGACTTCTAAAATCACACAAGCACATGCTTCACTAGTCACTGTGAAGGCAACAGGACTAGTATGGTCATCTTAGACCAATCAGGATTCACCCTCTGAGATTGGGGCAGGGCCAATCTTCCGTGCTGCAGAAGGCCTGGGGAGGACAGCATATACTTGTACTCAGCCAAGGTTCTGTAAGAAAGGAGAAAAGGGAGAAATGGTTGTAGGCTAGACACCTAACAGTATCTATAACATATGTAATATTACGTATGTTAGTCCTCTTTCAGAATAATCTGTGTTATTCATAACATGCATAGAAATGGAACTTCTTATCGATTTTGAGTAATATTCCTATCAATACATTACCGCAGTATTGTAGAAGTGCTAATTCCAGAGAGACATTCAAAATAGTCTTTTTCAGTTTAAGAGATTAATACAACTAATGAGATTTAGGAAATATTTTTTAAAATTGTTCTTTTTCTTTTGAAACCAGGTCACTAATTATCTGTTATAGCTAAAAGAAAGATCAAATTTGTGTAAGAAAAATCTAGTTTAAAGTTTGTAAATCTTAAATTATATTCATTCAAAATGGAAATACCATCTTAATCTGCTTGTATGCTAACTCACATCGTATTGGGCAACTCATATTTTAAAATACTAATTTGGTTATGAGGATTTATTCAGACATGTTGGAGGAGACAAAGGCTGCACATTAATTAAACTGGATTTAGAGACAGCTTATTGGCGTCATGTAGCTTCAAACATTTAGACGCTATTTTTCATTATGTCTACAGGTTCCAATCACTGTTCATCTCAAACTGTTGCTTATTTAACCCCTTGTTTTGAGATTTTAAGACATTAGTTACCTAAGAGAAAGAAGAAAGGAGAACTGAAAGTGTAATAGATGACAGATGAGGTAGGATGTATTTGGGAAATTTTAAAAATCAGAGTGCTTTGCATAGTAGAATAAATACATTTTAAAATGCTCATGTAAACAAAGATGGGCCTGAAGTTTGTTTGTTTGTGCTTTTTTTTTTTTTCTTGACAGAGTTTTACTGTTGTTGCCCAGGCTGGAATGCAATGACATTATTTCAGCTCACTGAAACCTCCACCTCCTGGGTTCAAACAATTCTCCTGCTTCAGTCTCCTGAGTAGCTGAGATTACAGGTGTCCGCCACCACGCCTGGCTAATTTTTGTATTTTTTAGTACAGATAGGGGTTTCACTATGTTGGCCAGGCTGGTCTTGAACTCCTGATCTCAGGTGATCCTCCTGCCTTAGCCTCCCAAAGTGCTGGGATTACAGGCTTGAGCCACTGCACCTGGCCAGGCCTGAAGATTTTTAAAAATCAATATTTCTAGTCCAGTGGTTTGTTCTAAGCACTGGAAACCGCTCCCTGCTGTTCCTTTCCCTTGGTTTGCCAGGAAGTGTAGTTAGTATTATTTATTGTTATTATTATTGCTTCCAACCTCTTCACCTGCGCATCCTTGACTGGTTCTGTTTGTGTAGTCATCAGCTTGTTTCATGGTAACATCATACTTATGTACCTAAGCCTGAATTCCAGTGTCATTTCAGAATCTTCCTTCCCCTCACCAAAATCAGCCAATTGTTCAACTATATCTTGTGCATCACACCTTCTAAACATCACTAAAATAATTTGTTCTCTGTAAGAGACACTTGTACTTTTTCCCTACTTTACTTACTTCCAGTTTTCCTTTGGAGACCCTTCTTTCTTTCTCTTAGTTCAAGTGTTTTGAATAGTGCTCCAGAGGTAGACACAGAGCCCAGCCTTGTCCTATCAGCATCTCTCATTTTCCTGTCCAAGGTGATAGGCCAGAGTGATGGACACATATCCCAAGTTGTTCCAGTGAGATGCATATTGAGAGCTTTATTGGAACTGCTAACGCTGCTGATAGGGTGTAATGTAAATCTGGAGCTGCTTGCTGGCTATCACAGAATCAAAGGATGGAGAGAAAGAGAGAGAGATTAGGTCTTGGTGGCATCAATTGGGAGACTGGAGCCAGCAATGCCTGAAACCTTACCTTGGTACTTTTGGGTTCAAGCTACATTTCTGCCAGTGGCAAATAAAAATATTTTGATGAACAACTATTTTTCTTTTGTACTTTGACAGTTTCATTCTTTCTTTGAGACTCAGCCAAGTGTTACTGTCCTCAGTGACACCCTCCATGACACCTCCCCCTAACCTGAAGATAGAGAGTTCTGTGCTTTTCTGCATGAAATTTGTATTATGTACAAATTATACCATTGTTTCATTGTCAGTGTTCTTGTTGGTCTATGGCAGATGCTGCTTGTTAACCAATTCCCATTCTCCCATTTTTTTTTTTTTTCTTACAAGAGTCTCTATTTTTGCTTGGAGTGGCAATATGCCTAGCTTAAGTACTTACCTTCCCAAAATTCTTTGCAGATAGAGTGGCCTTACTACACAATTCTGGCCAGGAGACAGAAACCAACGTCTGCTAGAGATTTCTGGGAAAGATTTTATTTTCCTGATTCAGGCAGCTTTCTTACCCTCCTCTTTGTTCTTTCTCTCCTTGCTTTCCTGGCAGGAGGCAAGTAGCTGGAGTAGAGCTGCTACCTGGCACCCGTGAGTGGCCAGCTTGTGGAAGGAAGTCATATGTTAATGATGGTGGAGCACAAAGATATCCGGAGCCAGAGCCTGAATGGCTCTGAATTGCCCACCTCTGGACCTAACATTTGGAAGGAAAATGACCCTATTTAGTTAAGCCTCTGAAAATGAGTGTTTGTTTTTTATTTGGATGTAGCTGAACGCCTTCCTGGAAGAATGCATCTGAACTGATAGTCTGGTCAAAACTACGAACTCCTTGAAGACAGAGCCGAGTCCCTTGCTTTTGAACTCTAAATATACCTAATGTTTGGCACATAGTAAAGGTTCACTCTAATACTATAAATGGGATTTAAGCCTCAGATCCATTTTAATCCCGAGACTTTATGATTTTATTCTGTACACCACCCCCAGGGCTTGCTTTCACTCCAGCACCTACCCCTCTTCTAGCCATACATGTTATTTTGAAGGGAACCCCTAAACCAAGAAGTAGAGGTTGGTCTCCACATCTCTGTAACATGGCTGCTGCTTTTACTTTCCTTGCTTGACAAACTTCTCACTTATCCACATTTGCTCTTTTTATTATTTCATACATGGAACCTATAAAGACTTTTTAACATGAGGTCAAAATTTCAGGTTCCTTTCAATATGGTTTCACTCAGAAAACACTTAAAACAAAAATTCTGACTTAGGAATTTAATTTATTAACAGCTGCCAGTATCAGTCACCAAATGTGGCTCCCAGAGAGGCTGCTCTAGGCCTCAGGTAAAATTCTTCATCACCCTAGGTAAAAATCCATTACTTTAGGTCCTGACTTGTGTTCCAAGGGACTGATCAGGTCGATGGTGATGATTATTGTAATGAGCAGTAATTACTGTTGGCTACACAGAGATTCCAGGATTTCTGAAGTCAAAACAAAACAGCTACTATTATTGCAGAGAAGAAAATTTTGTTCCATAGGACATGTGCTGTTTAACTTCTATTAGCAGTGAAGAAAAATTACCCATGTACATTTCTCATTCATCAATGGTATCAAAGAATTCAAACTGGGCATCTCCTAATTAGCTTCTGAAAGCAGAAGTGGTGTTATCACTTAGAAGGAGACAAAATTAGTTATACCCTTTTATTAAAAGGAAATTTAATGTATAAAAGAGTCATTTCTTAAATTAACCATGTGAGGGCTTTTACACTATGAGAAGCAAGGACCAGATCGTCCTTTAGATTATCACTAAGCTTGCTCCAAATCACAGATACTGGTAGGTTAAACACTGTCACAAAAAGGAGTCCCCCGACTTGGTGCTTCTTGTGGAGACAGAGAAACATAGAATATATGGTCCAAAATTCTTTAGGCCATGTGACCTAGTCAAAGGACCTGAGTAGTCAGAGCTACAACTAAAATTGTGATTATTCTCACCAAATCTCAAACCTCTCCAAAGGCCATTTGAGAAAGTCAGTAATACTTACCTGTGCGATTCAGGAAGTGTGCTTAAAGGCCAGGTATTATTATTATTGTTGTTATTATTATTTTTGACATGGAATCTCGCTCTGTCACCCAGGCTGGAGTGCATTGGCATGATCTCGGCTCACTGCAACCTCTGCCTCCTGTGTTCAAGCAATTCTCCTGCCTCAGCCTCCTGAGTAGCTGGGACTACAGCTGCGTGCCACCATGCCCAGCTAATTTTTGTATTTTTAGTAGAGACGGGCTTTCACCATGTTAGTTAGGCTGGTCTCAAACTCCTGACCTCATGATCCGCCCACCTCGGCCTCCCAAAGTGCTGGGATTATAGGCGTGAGCCACCGTGACTGGCCTAGCATTTCCTTTTTCACAGGAATTCCTGGAGGATATTTTAAAAAGTAGCTTTACCTACTTTTGGAATGGAAACTAAAATCACTTCTTCTCCTTTTTTTTTGCCATGAAGAAAAGAAACTAAGTAATGTAATAAAAAGTGATGTGTTGGGTAGTGGCTACTTTAGAACGAGTGGTCAGGGAGAGGAAGTGACTGTTGAGCTGAGATAAGAAGGAGCTGGCCAAAAGAAGGTCTGGGGCACAAGAATTTTAGGTATAACACGCTGAGCTAAACGGTTTGAGATTTGTCTGGGTGCAGAGTGATTTTGGACCATTCAGGGGCCCTCTATGCTGGGGCAAAGTTGGGGGGTGGTGGTAGGAGTATCTGAGATGAGGTTGGAGGAGTAGGCAAGAGCCAGATCATGCAGACTTAGGAAAAAATTTAAATATATTCTAAGAATAGTAGGAAGCTATTGGACATGATCTGATCTCATCTAGGTTTTTAAAAGACTGCCCACGCTGCCATACAGAAAATGGATGTCATGAGACAGGGGTGGAAGAGAGGAGACTGTCCAAATGAGGAATGATGGTGATTGTACTGGAGTGGTAAGAAATGGAGAGAGGACTGGATTCATGATGTATTTTGGAAGAATGGCCAACAAAACACTTTGACGGATTATACATAGGGCATGAGATAAAGAAGAAAAAGGCTTAACTCAGTGGATAAGGCTGCCATTGAGTGAAATAGGAAGACTGAGGAAGGCCCACATTGTTTTGTAGTGCTAGAAAAAAGAGATTGTTTGTGGACATGTTAAGCTTGAGATTCCTTTTAGATATCAAAGAAAAGATGGTTGCAAGGTAAGGCTGACCTTGATAATAGTGTTTTTACTAGAGTATCGAGGAAGTGGGGTGAGTGACTAAAGACAAACCTTTTTAAAGAAGTTTTAAAGTGAAGAGAAGCAAGGACATGGTGTAACAGCTAAGGTGGATGTAGAGTTATGAAAGGTTTGTTTTGTTTTAAGTTGGAAGATACTGAAACATGCTTATTTGTAAATTCTGGGACGAAATTAGCAATGTATTCTTAGGAAGGGAGGAATGAAGTCCTCAATAGATAAGAGAAGGAGAGATCCAGATCAAAGAGGAGGGCTGGCCTTTCATAGGAAGAGGGATGTTTAATGCATAGCAAATGGAGGGAGGGCAAAAAGTCTGAATACAGATGTGGCTAGTTTTGCAGGTTTGGGGGTAGGAAGATAAGGAATCCCCTCTGATTTCTGTATTTTCCCAGTCAATGATGAGGCCAGATCATCAGCCAAGAGTAGTGGGGAGAGAAAGGGAATATAGAAGATTTGGGGGAGGGAATAGAAGTTGTAGTATGGGAAGTTGAAAATCTGAAAGCATAATAGAATTTTTGAGCTGTGCTATGTGTTCAATTGAGATTTGTTATTATTTCATACGTGGAACCTGTAAAGACTTTTTAACATGAGGTCAACATTTCAGGTTCCTTTGAATATGGTTTCTAAACCATGGATTTTCTAAAACATGGATCTAAAATTAAACAGTTAACATGGTTGGTCATGTGTTTTTCCATGGGAATGTTCAGGAGATTTGGTCCAGGTATACAGTAGCTGTGGCAGTGAGTTTAACCCTGTTAAGGGACTTTACCAGGAAAGTACAATAATGGGGAGAGATGGAGCTGTTGCACATGATTACAATTATGGACCATGGGAATCTGGATATGAGGAAATGAGAGTGATAATTAGTGAAAAAGCAACAGGGCCAATGGATCAAAGATCTCTATAAGGTCAAAGACTTAGTACAGAGAAGGTACTTTGGAAAGTGGAAATCACCTGGGGAGCTATTAACACATAGGAATGTTCATGACTCTTCCCCAAAGATTCTGATTTAGTTGGTTTGGATTGGAACCTTAGTATCAGTGTTCTAACGAGCTTTGCAGGTAATTATAGATGCAACCATGGTTAAGAGCCACCAAGTAACAGGAAGATGGGCAATCAGTTCATGTTTGAGGAACAGTTAGCTGGAAGGTGTGGGGCCACTGGGCAACTGCTTTCTTCTGCAGCTGGTGTTTGATGACTTGGGAGTGACTTGGGAATAAACGAGAGTTTCCTCCTCCACTGGTCAAACAGTGTCCACAAGAGTAAATGTGAATGTAACTACAGTCAATATTAACTGGGATGAAAATCTCAACTGTTAACATGAGCACATTTCCATTGTTACAAACATCCCTCCTGGGTTTCTCTGAGCTTGCTGTGGTGTGGTAGCCAGGAAGAGTGAAGAACCATCTCACTGGCATGCAAGGCTCTGTGGGGACCCTTTCAAGGCATCCAGGTCATAGGTGCACTGAAGCCACTCATGAAGCCCCTCTCCACTCTTCATTGTGGAGAAATAATTGTCACTCTTGTATCTATGTAGCCAAGAGTGATGAAACAAACAAACAAACAAACAAACATGCAAATTCTCTATTACTCTCTTTCTTTCATTCTACAGACTAAAAACATGATAGTCTTTTTAGCAACACAAAATGCAAATTCTCTATTACTCTCTTTCTTTCATTCTACAGACTAAAAACATGATAAAGTGTCACTTATAGCCTGAGATAAAAAAGCTGACAAAAATACCAACTGACAAAAATACGGACTTAGAACAATTTCAGAATAAAGTCCTCTAAAGGACAAAGTGCATTTGTGATACACAACACTAGTTCTTAGTCTTGCTGAATTCTGCAACCACAAACTGCCGGAGTGACTCCAGAAGCTAGCAGAAGGCTTGTTTCATGGAAGGTTATGTATGTATGGACCTTTCTGTACCTGCACCATCTCCCTCTAGGTACAGGAACCAGAGAGATAAGCTCTCAAGTTATAAAGTCAACACTGGCCCTCTTATTCACCTGCGTGACCACAAAGTAACCAAGTGGCAGAAAACAGATTGAAATCAAAGGACAAATGCCATGTAGTATCCAGCCATGGTGAGCTCAAATGTGGCCAAAGAACTTACAGAACTTTCTCAAGCAGAGCTTTCATTGCTCACTGCCAGCACTGTGTGGGCAAAGGGAGATCAGCCCCTAAACAACAACAACAACAACAATAACAACAACAACAAAAAACCACAGTTTAAAAGAAAATAAATTGCAACACTTTAAAAATGTTTAAAGGATGCTTTCTATTGCTTTTAGTGGAGTTTATAAAAAAGAAATGAAAATAAGCAATGTCCAAAAGAGTAAATTTGACTGTAACTATAGTGAATATTCACTGGGATGATAATCCTGACTGTTAACATGAATAAATTTCCATTGTTACAAACATTTGGTTTAACTTAATCCCCAGAATATATTACTGCCAAAAGGAATCTCATTGACAAGAGCTAATGCATCAGTTACTCTTAAAAGTATCCCTCTTGAACGGTTGACTTACTGGTAGTGTTCGTCATGGAAAAGACTATTTTTATTACCACTGTCATCAAACTCAGTGAAGTTCAGAGATATTTGCTTGTAGTCACTACAGCTTATTCTTTTTGCTGATTAGAGTCCACATGTGTGAACAAGAGACTAGAGGTTTGGTGATGCCACATTTCTATCAGATGACGGTGTGATTGTGATTAGATCAGATGAAAGTGTTTAGCTGGGCTTCCAATCCAGATTCTTTCAACTAAAGCCAACAGGCAAGAAAGCAGAAACAAAATGCACAGGGAACTCATTTTAAAATGTTCTTATATAAACAGCTTTGCTTGGAAGTGCTAGGGGTCAGGGTGATAGGTAGAGGTTATTTAATGTTTCCCTCCAGCTTCTCAGATACTCCCCAGCCTCAGATTTGCAAATATCTCTCAACATTTCTGAACTGTAAAGGAAACACAAATTAGGAAGCATCACCAGAACTCTTTCAACTCTAGCATTTAAATAGAATAATGCAATATGATGGAAAGATTTTTAGCCAAAAAGATATTTGAGAAGGTAGGTTGAGCCCCAGTTCCATCATTAAATAATTCTTGGCCAAATAGTTTCCTTCCCTAATCAGGAAAATGAGAGAGGTCTACTATACCCATGGTTTGCAAACAGTGCTTTTCAGGACCCTTCAGGAAAGGAGTGGATGAGGGGACTCTACCAAAGTATATTGTTTGTTTTAGGCATTGAAGTTTTTTTGTGTATTTGTTATTGTTTTCCTTCCAACCTTTAGGTTTAGGTTCACAGAGTACATGTGCAGGTTTAGTGCATGGGTAAATTGTGTGCTGTGGGGGTTTGGTGTTACTTTGTCACCTAGGTAATAAGTACCGTATCTGAGAAGTAGTTAGGAGCTTTTTTGAAGAAAGATTTCTGTCATCAAAAAATTTCACAAAGGATTTCATTAGATGACCATTAAAGTCTCTTTAAAGAATGGATACTTTTAATTCACAACAGTGAATTCATAGCAGTTATTTCTAAATTCTTTTGGTTGTTTGTTTTTTGAGACAGGAGTCTCACTCTGTTGCCCAGGCTGGAGTGCAGTGGCATGATCTTGGCTCACTGCAACATCTGCCTCCTGGGTTCAAGCGGTTCTTGTGCCTCAGCCTCCCCCGTAGCTGGGACTACAGGCGTGCAATTTGCAATTCCAAAATTGCATGGCAAATATTAATAAGTTATATAAGTGTACTACTACTGTAAGATATATTCCTTACAAAATGTTTTTCCCAAAATAGAAATTTCATAGGGGAGATAAATATTAAATTTTAAGGTAAATCATACATTTATTTTATAATGACTAAAACTTTTTATCAATATTAATACATTTATTACTTAACATTATTAATATTAACATTAAAAGTTTTTTTTTTTTTTTTTGAGACGGAGTCTCGCTCTGTTGCCCAGGCTGGAGTGCAGTGGCCGGATCTCAGCTCACTGCAAGCTCCACCTCTGGGGTTCACGCCATTCTCCTGCCTCAGCCTCCTGAGTAGCTGGGACTACAGGCACCCGCCACCACGCCCGACTAAATTTTTTGTATTTTTAGTAGAGACGGGGTTTCACCTGTGTTAGCCAAGATGGTCTCGATCTCCTGACCTCTTGATCCACCCACCTCGGCCTCCCAAAGTGCTGGGATTACAGGCGTGAGCCACCGCGCCCGGCCAACATTAAAAGTTTTACTGAAAGTAATGGTATTTGAATATGTCACCTGATTGGTTGGTCATTGTTTGTAACTGCATAGAACTTGCTAATTTTCTACTACCATGGTAGGGCTTATAGTTGATCTTCAATATTAATGGTGTGTACTTTCTGTCCAGACCTGCAAACAAAAATTAAATAAACAGCCTACAGCTCTAGGATTTTCTGATTGATTCACACAGTCACAAGATGTTGGAAGATGGTAAATTTAGTGTTTTTAATTCCAGACAAAAACCACTCTGGTTCATTTAAGCAGGAAGGTTTTACTAAAAGATTTCAGACAGTTTATAGATCTCTGGGAGGAACAGAGAACCCGGCTTGGATGCTTCACATAGCAACTAGAAGAAATGCCCTTCCACAGCACAGGACTGGCCTAACCAAACACTGCAGCTGTCCCTGCTTACTTCTCAACATGAATGGTGCTTAGGACAGAATGACAGAACCTCCAGCACAGCTGCCCCAGGAACTCCTGGCACCTCTGCCTCTGAGCTTCAGGGAGGTTCACTTGCCCCTAGAGACCACTGACTCACACTGATCATTCTGCCTGCATATCTCTGCAAGTGTGTCCGCTATTAGACTATTTGGTGAGACTAACTGCAATGAAGAGGGTAGGTCTAGCCATGCTATTTGCCAACAAATCCTAGTAAAGAGAAGGGCCATACTTTGTAGGATGGCTGGTAATGAAGAAAGAGCTGCACCCCTTTAAGGAGGGGTCAGAGTCCAAGAAGACAAAGCTTGGCTGACAGCCTGGTCTGGAATCAGTCTTTGAGTAGTCCTGAACAAGAAGGTAGAATGGGCAATGGGTCTTCTGGGTCAGTAGCAGGGCTCAGCTTCCAGTGAATGGCTTGGCTGCTGTAGGCTGGGTAGGCATGTCAGAGTCAGTATGAGGGATGGTAGAGGCAAGGTTCAGCCTCAAGAAAAGAGTAACAACAACGAGTTAGGAGACCACTGTTCTCAGCCAACCTGTTTGGGTTCAGACTTACAGGACAGACAGCAAGTAAGACACAAGTGTGAGCCAAATGCTCAAAACATGTCCAGAAGCTGAAATCCACTTGAAGCCCAGTTTTGATTCTGGACAAAGGAACAGTCATCTAGCACCAGAGTCTTATCACTGGGGAAAGGAGCTCCCACTGTCCCAATCTCCAGAGGTTTCAGAACTTACTAGGCTATAGTGGTCCTTACCAGACACGCCAAACAAAAGCAATGCTTATTTATTGCTGTACAATAAATCACCCCAACACAGCGGTGTAAAACAACACTGATTCTATTACACTCATGTGTTTTTGCTCCACAATATATGGGACCTCAGCTGGAAAGACTCAAATGCGTGGGGACAACTCATAATGCTGGGGTTTGAACTCATCCGGGGACATCTTCACTTATCTACCTGGCTTGCATGCTGGAATAGCTCAAAAGCTGGGTTCTCTGGTTCCCTCACCAGAGAACCTAGTGAGGGCTCTCTCTGTGAATTGGGCTTCTCACAGCATGGCTGCTGGGTTCTGAAATGAAGCATTCAAGAGGGAGCCTGCTGAGAGCAAATGTTCCCACAAACCTAGGCAGAAGCTGCATGAGCTTTTATAGCCAAACCTTAGAAGTCATTTAACATCACCCTGCACCACTCTGCCGGCTGAAGCCATCACAAACCCATCCAGATTCATGGAAAGGAGACGTAGATAGATCCCACCTTTCAATGGGAAGAATGTCAAAACATTTGGGACCATGTTATGAAACTGCCACTAGGAAAAATGAAGTGAAAGAGAAAAGTTTAAAAACACATTAGCTGCATATAAATATTGACTAAAACTGGAATAACCTAGTTTAGTTTATTAAAAAAAAAAACATATTGAAGACTTATCCTGTACCAAGTACTGTGCAAAGGGCCTGGGATACAGAGCTAAGGCAGAGCCCTCAAGGAGCTTATAATCCACTGGAGAAAACAGATGTACAAGCTTTATTGTAACTGAAGGTCAAATGAGGAAACTGAATGAAGACATAGTATAAGAGTGCTATGATAACCTACAGGAAGGAATAATTAGCATAGTGAAGACGCTGTGTTGTCTAAAGGGAGGTATATGAGGTTAGAAATTGGTCAGACCTTAATTTGAATGTTACCTTCATCATTTGTTAGATTGAATTATGCAAAACTGCTTTGTTGTGGGTAAAAAAACTAGTTGACTATCAGCAATTTAATGTAGCTCAATGTACTACTAGCTAAGCCACCTCAAAAGTTATTTAACTTCTGGGAATATCAGTTTCTTGACCAGTAAACTGAGGTTAAAAATGTCATAGAGTTATTGGCAAAAATAAGGTAACATATTATAAATGCCAGTATAGTGCTTAACACAGGGTAAGCACTTAATAAATAGTTGTTGTTCTGTAATTCTTCTTCTTCTTCTTTTTTTTTCACTTTGACCAGTGGTTTAATATAATCATTATTATTATTATCATTACCATGGAAAACATTAGGGACAATGCTGAATCTGAGATGACAATTGAAGGCTGAATATGATTTTGATGACCAGTGAAGAAAGGTAGAACAAAAGATTTTAGGCGTATCAAAAACATGTGAAAAAGCTATTTTTGTGATTCTACTTATAGGTGACACTCAGCTCTGCCTTTGTTTTGGGAGTCAGATATTTCATTTAAATAAAAGGATTCAAGAAAAAATTGAGGCCGGGCGCGGTGGCTCAAGCCTGTAATCCCAGCACTTTGGGAGGCCAAGACGGGCGGATCACGAGGTCAGGAGATCGAGACCATCCTGGCTAACACGGTGAAACCCCGTCTCTACTAAAAAATACAAAAAAGCTAGCCGGGCAAGGTGGCGGGCGCCTGTAGTCCCAGCTACTCGGGAGGCTGAGGCAGGAGAATGGCGTGAACCCAGGAGGCGGAGCTTGCAGTGAGCTGAGATCCGGCCACTGCACTCCAGCCTGGGCGACAGAGCGAGACTCCGTCACAAAAAAAAAAAAAAAAAAAAAAAAAAAAAGAAAAAATTGAAAGCGAAATTCACTAACAGCAAATCACCACAGGTATTTTCAGGTCTAGGCTTCCCAGTATTTTTATGGACTAAATAATCCGCAATCTTTCCCTTCACAAATCACTGAGGCATTCTGCTTAATAACTAATCAATGCTCTTGAAAAAAGGAAGGAAAGTCTCTGGGGCTCAACACAGTGGGAATCAAAATCCTGGCAGCCTGTGGTTATGGAACGGGAGACAATAGCCTTGAGAACTCAGGGCGTAGGTTTCAAAACTCTCATGGAGTCAGGACATAAAGCTCTGGCCCAACATGAGTTGGGGAGATAAAAACTGATACCCTTGCATAAATCTGTGTCTCAAAGGGCTATGTAATCGGTGAAATGCTGGTCTAGAAAAATCATCAGCTCACTAGAAAAAGAAATAACAAGGAAGCTTCTATCTCATCTGGCCTCTGGGTTAAAAAAAAAAGTGTCCCCTGACAATTCTTTCCAACAGGCCTACTATCACTTACATCTGTGGTTCTAATTATATTTCCTCCATAGTTTGGGAAAAGCCAGGCTGATAAACTAGTGAAAAAATTGATAACACTGAAGCATCCAACAAAAGCAAAGGTAAAACCATTCTGAAAGGATATGTCAAGTAATTTTAAACATGATTTCCACAGAGAAAATCTTGTTGAAGGTGAACTCACAACTTAAAATTCTAAAGTATGGAAAAACAATTTTTCTGAGTAATGATTAGTAGGTACAACAAACAGAAGGATTAGAAAGATCCCATGGCCAGGCGTGGTGGCTTGTGCCTGTAACCTCAGCACTTTGGGAGGCTGAGGCGGGTGGATCACCTAAGGTCAGGAGTTCGATATCAACCTGACCAACATGGAGAAACCCCGCTTCTACTAAAAAATTCAAAATTAGCTGGGTGTGGTGGCACATGTCTAAATCCAGCTACTTGGGAGGCTGAGGCAGGAGAATCACTTGAACCCTGTAGGCAGAGGTAGAAGTGAGCCAAGATCGCACCATTGCACTCCAGCCTGGGAAACGAGTAAAACTCCATCTGTAAATAAATAAATAAATAATAGTCCCTAGGAACTTCAAATAATGGAGCTGTCAGATAAAATAAATATATTTGAAACGTTTAAAAACTTAACCTGGCCAGGTGCGGTGGCTCATGCCTGTAATCCCATACTTTGGGAGGTAGAGGCAGACAGATCACTTGAGCCCAGGAGTTCAAGACCAGCCTGGCCAACATGGTGAAACCCCATCCCTACTAAAAATACAAAAAATTAGCTGGGCGTGGTGGCACGCGCCTGTAGTCCCAGCTACTCAGGAGGCTGAGGCAGGAGAATGGCGTGAACCCGGGAGGCAGAGCTTGCAGTGAGCCGAGATTGCACTATTGCACTCCAGCCTGGGCAAGAGAGCAAGACTCTGTCGAAAACAAAAACAAAAAACAAAAAGCAAAACAACCCCAAAAAACTGAATTGTAAGGTAAAAAATAAGACAAGGCAGTGTGAAAAGATAACAGGCACATTTTAAAAAAGAATCAAATATAAATTATGGAAATTAAAAAAAAAGATAAAAAATTTAATTGACAGTTTAAATAGCTTATTAGATACAGAGAGACAACTAGAGAACTTGAATATAAATTTGAGGAAATTATTCAGAAGTAAGCACAAGATACTAAAGAGATAGAATCTGTGAAAGAGGCTAATAAATACAGAAGATAGAGCAAGAAGATCTAACATATATCTAATCAGATAACAGGAAAAAAGAATTGAGAAAGTGAAGAAAAAGCAATATCTAAAAAGGCAGTGGTTGACGATTTTCTCTTATTGTTTAAAATTAGAATCCTTACATTTAGACAGTACAATTTTTGAGCAAAACATGCCTTAGCGGTGGAAGACAAGGAGAATTGATACAAATATCCCCGCAAGGAATTTACAGCCTATGGAGAGAGATCATAGAGATACAGACAAAACCAACATGTAAAACTAAGATGCCATAGGTGATTGTGATTGTGATGGGAGGAGATTGTTTTTCCACTTGAAAAAACATATCAGAACTTTTAGGAGAGGAGGTGAGGTTTGTTTTGAATCTCAAAAGATGGATAGTCTGAACATGTGAAGAAGATGTATAATTCACATCACTGCCTGCTTAATCTTCCTAAGGCAAATTCTGATAAAGTCATTCCCCTATTCAGAATCTTCAGGATCTCTCACTTGTCTTCAAGATAAAGTCCCCAAATTTTGCCATTCATTCCAAGCCTCTGTGACATGTGTCCAACCTGTCTTTCCAAACCTATTTCCCACGAAGTCCCTTCCTGAATCCCATAACATAGGGTGCCTAATATCCTTGCTGTTTCTGGTGCACATCTCATGATTCCCCACCTCTCTTGCTATTTCCCCAATGTAGAATACCTTTGAATGAGAGGCAAAAATTTGGGGCTTTATCTTGACAGTGACTGAGGGATCTTGAAAATTGTCGTAGAAGAAAGACACTTTCAGAACAGTGTCTCAGGAAGGTTAAGCAGGCAGTGCTGTGTAGGGTAGATTAGAACAAGAGGTTCCTGTAGCTAAGTAGCTCTTGCTCCCTGCTTAAATGTTGCTCCACTCTGGGAGGCACAAGAGACACCAGACTGCTCAATTGGTTTGATGAAGAAACCTGCGTAATAGTTGATTCTGTAGAAATTTTGGACACAAATGTTGTGAAAAGCTCAGCAAAGCATTAACAACAGAAACAGATGTATCAAAATATCATTCACTATCTTGGCTTCTCTGCATTGGTGCTTCCACTGTAGCTAGAATTGAAGTTGTCTCCTAGAGCCCCTAAGAATAGCAAATGTCCTTGTGAGTCCAATGTATCCAATTTCAGAGTTCCAGTTCAATGTCAAACAGCTAAGTGAAAACCTGGATATGAGTTAGATAGTGATTTTTTGCTGATAAGCTATTACTTCTAAATGGGTGTAAGCCCAGACAAATCTTTTTTTGGAAGACAGAGTCTCACTCTGTTGCCCAGGCTGGAGTGCAGTGGTGTGATCATAGCACATTGCAGCCTTGAACTCTTGGGCTCCCACCACAGCCTCCCAAGTTGCTAGGACTACAGTTATACACCACCATGCCCAGCTAATTTTTTTTGTAAGACAGAGTCTTGCCATGTTGCCCAGGCTGGTCTCAAACTCCTGGGCTCAAGCAATCCTCCTTCTTTAGCCTCCCAAAGTGCTGGGGTTACAGGCATGAGTCACTGCACCTAGCCCTAGAACTATTCTTCAGTTTCTCTATGCAACAGAAATTCTTCCCATTTCAAAAAGTGTATTTTTCAAGAGTGTTTATAGAGTTGATTTGAACATTTTACTATCAAAACCCAGTACAAGAACATTATATTTTCTAAAATGTTTGAAGTCCAAATCTTATCATGTTCCTGGTTTCTAGTGTATTTACATGAGCCCTCAAAGTAGATAATTCCATTGATGAGTCCTACAGTTTCTTCTGTGTACAATTGAGCTGTACAGAAATTGTTTCTTTCCCAACCCCAGAATGGTCATATACTCCTTTGTCTTAATCTTTGAAAATGGACTTTTCATTATAAAACATTTGCTATGGGACATGCATCATCATTTAAAAAAACATAGCTTTACTTCAATAGGTATGTTTCTGGGGAAAGTGAGTATAAATCAGATTTTTGTAAGTCAAATCATATTTTAAATGTCCCAGGGGAACTCATTATTTAATAAAATAGCACGAAGCGAATAATCACATTGTGATGTGGCTTTTCATAAAGCAGGGCACACCTGTATCACACTCTGTCATGGCTATAGGACTTCACTCCCCAGCAGAGTTTGAGGGTTGCCAGGTCTGCCTTGGACCTAAGTCAAGGGAATTAAGTTATTGAGTACTGAGGATCTTGTTACAAGGAAGTCTCATTTATAAGCTGTCTCAGCATGGATCCTATACTTTGTGCTTTAAAAAGATGTGGAAAGTCTGCTATACTTATAAGTTTAAAAGTATATCAAGCAAATTAAGTTGCTTTATGTCTATATTTCCTCATGTCAACCATAATCACTTGTTTGTTTGAGTAAAGAATTTAAAAGTCCTGTAGGTGTTAATTTTACAAATCTTTTATTTCCTGGCAGGAATCTAGACTGAATAAATAGTTTCATGTATTGAAAATATGGGCAACAACCAGATTTATGGAAGTGAAAATTTAAGAAACACTGAACAAATTTAAAAGCATGTAAAAATAATTTTAAAAGAAAGAAGAGAGAAAGAGTGCTTACTCCATTGAAAGCCACTTTCTCTTTGAATTGTCTTTGTGGCTTCCATCTCACAGGGAGAGAGCATGGTAATATAAAAACATTACACATCTTCAAATACTCACTTTGTATATATTGTGCAGAAATTCTTGCAATCATAAGGTCATGGGAGAAGCAATGCATCTGTCAGTGAATCTCACCGGCCCTCAGCATGTGGCCCAGGTCCTGTTGCCACAGGCTGACTGGGAGATGGTCAGGACTCTCCTTGTATGAGATGAACTGAGTTGTATGAGATGAACTGAGTGTAGTGTTGACTCTCATGAAATTGAGTTGTGAAAGCACAAGCACACAAGAATCCCTTAAAAATCCATCCGGCTAACCCGGTGAGACCCCATCTCCACTAAAAAATACAAAAAATTAGCCGGGCGCGGTGGCGGGTGCTCGTAGTCCCAGCTACTCTGGAGGCTGAGGCAGGAGAATGGCGTAAACCCGGGGAGGCGGAGCTTGCAGTGAGCCGAGATCGCGCCACTGCATTCCAGCCTGGGCGACAGAGAGAGACTCCGTCTCAAAAAAAAAAACCAAAAAAAAAAAAAAAAAAAACCAAAAAAAAAAAAACCAAAAACAAAAACCCAAAAACATACATAGCTAAGGGGCCAGGCATGGTGGCTCCTTCCTGTAATCCCAGCAGTTTGGGAGACTGAGGGAGGCGGATAACCTGAGGTCAGGAGTTCAAGACCAGCCTGGTCAACATGGGGAACCCATGTCCCAACTAAAAATACAAAAATTAGCTGGGCCTCGTGATGTGCACCTGTAATTCCAGCTACTGGGGAGGCTCAGGCAGGAGAATTGCTGGAAACTGGGAGGCCGAGGTTTCAGTGAACCGAGATCGTGCCACTGCACTCCAGCCTGGGTGACAAAGTGAGACTCCATCTCAAAACAAAAAAACAAAAAACAAAAAACAAATCAAAAACCATAGCTAAAACCATTCTCTCTCTCTCTCTCCTCTCTCTCTCTCTCTCTCACACACACACACACACAGACACACACACGTGCCCATTTAAACGGAAATGTTAATATATATTTGTATCAGTCAGTTCTATATATATCAAAGTCCTCAGGCTTCAGCTATTTAAGGGGGCAGTCTGCTGACTAAAGGCAACATATCTTATTGCAGATGGGAATGGGAAGAGCAGTATCCAAGACCCCTGACACACACTCTCTCTCTCTCTCACACACACACACACACCCTTATCATTTTGCCGATTATGAATTGTTAGAGCTTGGAGCTCTAAAAAACTCTACTTATTAAATTTCTACTATGTAGCAGGTGCCGTACTAGGTGCCTTGTATACATTGTCTTTAATCATCACAAGTATTCTGCAAGATGTACATACTTATTCTAATAATACAGAGGAGGTAACTGGGACTCTGAGAGGCTCAGTAATTTACCTAAAGTTATGCAGCTGGTAAAAGGGAGGACTGGGATTTGTACCTCCAGTGGTTTGATACTTAAGGTGTTTCAACTCTATCTTGTGATCCCAGAATTTATCTAATGTGTAATGGCCCTGAAATCTGAATACTGCCATCTTTTCTTAACAATGGCAACCATGGCTTCCAAAGCATTTTAATATATTAATCCTATGTGGGAAGAAATGACTATTTCCATGCTGCAGATGAAAACACAAAGTGAAGAATATAAGGCATAATCTCTTTCAAGATGTCCACAGCTGAAAGGAGAAGGAAGATCTGTAAACAAAAAACTGTAATGTAAGGAGGGAGAAATAAAAGCCATAGACTTGGCAGCAAAATACTGAATGGGAGGGGGGCGTGAGGAAAGTGGCGGTAAGGGATGTCAATCAGACAAGAATCCAGGAGGCCTTGCAGGTGGCATTTGGTCCCTAAGCTCAGTGGTCAATGCATGTGACAGTCTAGGGTTTCTGCAGTGGGCCAGAGGAGATGTAGCTTTTACTTGGATAGGTTCGTTCACTCCATCCTCTCCCGTGACCACGGCAGAAAGCCGGATTTGAAATGAAGTTCAATCACAGAGGCGTCCTGATTTAAGACTGAAGAAAGAAAACCTGGCCAGGTACATTCTATTGCAGTGCATCTCCAACTTCAATGTTCTAGTGAATCACTTGTTAAAATGTCAATTTTGATTTAGTAAGTTTGGTTGGGGCCTGAGATCTTGAGTTTCTATTGAAATCCTGGCGATGCTTGATGTTGCTGGTCTGCGACTACACTTCGAGGAGTATCTGCATCACCTAGGAGCCTGCCGAGAAATGTTGGGCCCCACCCCAGGATTACTGAATCAGAATCTGCATTTTAACAAGATCCCCAGGGGATTCGTATGTAGATTACACTTTGAGAAATACTCTTCCAGGTAATTCTTTTTTCAATGGAAGGGACCCCAAGAGGTCCAGACTTCCCAGGACATCGCTCAGGAGCAGTCTGGTTTCTTTCCGGAGCTCAAGTTCCGTGCCCCGTGAAGTTACTCCTCCTGATTCTAAACCAGTAGCAGCTCCGGGAGTTTGCTCGCCTCATAATCCTCCTTGTTGGGTTCCTTTCCACCCCAACCCGCACCTCCCTGGGGCGCTCCAGCTGTTTCCCACCCCCACGCCCAGGCGGCTACTGTGCACAGCTGGAGCCCTAAGCGGTGGGAACACCAGAACTGCCGCGGCCAAGAAAACCAGGCGAGGGCGCCGCAGACTAGGCTGTGCTGGAGGAGGCCGCTCCGAGCCGGGAGAGGGCGGCCAGAGCGGCGGGTGGGGGACCGCGAGCTTAGCATCTGGTGCCAATAGGCACGGCCCTGGCACAGCCCCACATTCCCACACTGCAGGAGCCTAGGCTCGCCACCTGGGAGGTGGCGCGCATCACCCCAAACTGCGTTTCATAAACCCTTCGGGAAATAGTTCCTCAACCCCATGGGCTAGTAATCAGCCAGACGTTCTCTCCAAAGAACTGCTGATTATAATCCTCGATCGGGTCGGGGGGCCTAGATTTTAAATCGACTATTTAATGTCATCATCGTCATTATTATTAAAAGCCAGCTACCCGGACCGCTCCCTGCTCCCCGTCCCTTATATACACATCAGAAGTTGGATGGGAGGATGTTGAACTAGGGGGAGGGAGCAGGACTGTAAAACCGAATGATTTGCTAAGAAATCCGGGACCGAAAACGCAATTTACAAAACGGCGAGTTTTACAAGGTAGAGAAGGTGACTGGCCAGAAATCGCCCGGCCGCCGAACACCAGCTGCGCGTGCTCGCCGAGCAGGCTGGCCCCGAGCGCGCCTCGCTGTGCAGTGCAGCCCTGGCAACGCGAGGATTTCGCAGGAAGAGGAGGCTGTTCCGTGTCTCAGGCCCTGGCGTCTAGTCGCTGTGGAAAGGGGTGCCCCCAGCCGCCCCACGCCCCTTGCGGCCCGCGGCGCCCTTTCCCTGGCTGGACGCGGAAGCCGAGTTAGCCCTGCGCTGTCGCCTCGCCGGCGTTCAAAGCGCGCGTTTCTCTGCAAGCTTTCCTTTTAGGGCAAAGCGTGGCGGATCATTCAAAGTTAACACCTTCTGCAGCAGCTGCTGCCTGGATGTGCGCTTATATGTGTGTGTGTGTGTGTGTGTGTGTGTGTGTGTGTGTGTGTGTGTGTGTTTCTCTGACAGTGTCAGACAAAACAGGTAGTTTTAACATTAAAACCTACGTGTTTTATCTCAAGGCTTATCAGGTTTGTTCAAACTTTTGTGAGTGTGTGTGTGTAAGTGCGCGCGTGTCTCCACCCTCCTCTCACTCCCCCAGCCCCACTCCCACCCTGCCTGTGCAGGGCGAAGTAGTCCTATATAGCGATGATAAATATCCCTGTTGATCACTTGATTGATTACCTCCCTGAAAGGTCACGCGGGCTCGCAGTAATTTCCTTTTGCCTAAGGCTCCCTTTTCACTTTTACTCCGGCACGACAGCTCCGAGTACACGGGATCTTTATTTTTTATTTTAACCCCTAAATGCAACCCCTCCCGAAAACAATGCAGACAAGAAAAATCGAATAAAATCAACTCGAGACCTTTTCGCTCACTCTCAGCCTCCCTCTCCATCTTGCTCCATTCTTTCTTGTCGCCCCCGCCCCTCCTACTTCAGCCCCCCTCCTCAACTCAGATGTATTCTGGACACTATTTAATAGATGAGTGTCTTGCAAGTAAACTCAGGCGTCCCTTGGGTCTGCATTTCATGTCTGTGACTCTCTCCTTTTCTCTCCTGTGGACTGAAAATTCGGATTTAAACCACTAGACAAGCTATTAATTTAGCTAGGCTACCCAGGGTCCTGAACCCAATTAATTTCTAATAATTATAGCCCAAGGGGGCTAGATAGATCTCCCTGCCTCTTTCTTTTATTGCCACTCCACACCACCGAGGTCAGCGTATAATAATAAAGTGTGTATTTTGAAAGCGATCTCCAGAACAGTGAGTTATTGCAATGAATGAAAATTGTTTCCATTTTGGCTAATTGAGCCGGTGGCCGAAAGCTGGAGCCCTGAGACTAAATAAAGAGGACTGTTTCATTTCAACATGAAGAAACCCCTGCCTAGCTCTGGTCACCCAGCAAGAGTTTAATTTCTTAACAGCCAACCTGAAACCTAACGTTGGGTAAACAGTATTAATAATTGCATTACAATGATTAAATTAATCTTGCTGGTAGCCAGGAGAATATAGGTTGTGATTGAATAGCATGATGTAAAGTTCACTGCACAAAGACAATAGGCCTAGAAATACCTCCATAAAGAATTCAAACTTTCTTCCAGAGATACTGTGGGGCCGGTTCAATTATAATGAGAGGAAAGGAAAATTTCCTGTTGCATGTAATGTTTTGAAAATCGGTTATTTGCCATTTCTAACATTAATTTAAAAAACATAATTGTGGAAGGGATATACTTGTCTGTGTCTTTCTCGTCAATGTCCCATCTTCCTTCTAACTTCCATCTCAGTCTCTTCACTTCTGCTAAACAAACAAACAAAAAACCAAAACAAAAAGTGACAGCAATAAAACAAGCAAATCCAGACAACCCGTAAACGCATCGACTTTCCAACGAGGCACTGCTTCCAGGATGCCCGCTTCCGTAGGAGAAAACACAAGAAAACGTTGGAATGCATCCTACTGTCCCCCAAGAAAACGAATTTCAGGAAGAGAGGGAAAAGCGAGAGGTGGGGCGGGGGCGGGTAGCAAGGGCAGCTCCGCCAACTTGTTGGAGGCCTCTTTTCTCTTGGGCCAGCCACAGCTCAGACATCCCATCAGAGGGTGTCGGGAACTCCAGGGGCCGCTGAACAGACAGTCACCTGCTCTGGTCTCACGGCTGGGATCTGGGACAGGTGGAAGTGACAAGGTCCAGGCACTTGAGAATGGGAACCCGCCGGGGCGGACGCGCAGAGGTCGCTGCGCTATCAGCCTCGAGCGCGACTGGTTGCTGCTGGTTGTTTGCTCCATCAGGTTAAACACACTTGAACTAGCAGCTTAGCTCTTTATTAGCGCATACTTAGAGCAGAAAGTGAATGATAAAGAAAGAAAAAGAAAAGGAGAGAAAAAGAAAAAGAAGCCTAGCTTTTAGGTTTGAAAAGAAAAAACGAATGATATTGCGAATACTATTTTTATTTTTTTATTTTTTTAAAGACGATGCCTGGTCTTTTCACAATGGCTTGGGTCTCGGGACACAGAGGAGTTTGCGTCTATTATTTGTTAGAAGAGGTTGGATTTTCTCGTGGCCCGAAACTGTTGGAAAGACCAGGGAGAAAGACTGGAGCGCTGAAGCCACAGCGGAGACTTCAAAACCAGAAGGGGAGGGGTGCTCCAGCCGCGTCTCATTCCGCCTCCCCCTCCACCAACCACCCTTCTAGAAAAGTTTAAAAGACAGGGACCTTTAAATTTGGAGGTTCGGAGACTCTGATTTACTTCAGTCTTCCACCTCCCACCCAGTTCCCCTCACAGAACCCACCCCCTACCCCCCCCAACCCTCCACGTGGTTTATAATTTCTCAGCAGCAACAGCAAGCTCAGCTTCACGTGTGGGTCTTGCATTTAATCTCAGAGTTTGGTACCTTGGTCCCCTCCTTTCCTAGGAACATTTCCTGCACCCCTCTTAACCTCCCGTCTCCAGGGGAACCCGGATATAGACAGACCCCCTGGGGATGAGGTGAAAGGGATTAGCCGGAGGAGTGGAGGGGAGGATGGCAGTTCTTTTCTTTTCTTTCTTTCTTTCTTTCTTTCTTTTTTAAAGCTCCCTTGGCGGTTGGGCACCAAGGCAAGGTACTCAGCTGCCCCTGGGTGTCTGGCAGGGAAGGTGAGGACTAGGGGGACAAGACCTTCTAGATTTTGACAGCTGGGATCTTCAGGCGCTGCTGGTCAGTCCCCTGGCCTAGGGGATGGTCCCTAGAGAGTCCCTTACACCGATCAGAAGCAGCCTTATGAACTTCTTGCCAGTCAGCCTAATGTTTTTCTCTCCCTAGAGATTTTGTCCCCTCTTCCAAAAGCTCTCAAGCCCCATTTCTCCTTTTCCTCTGAGGACATTTGCTGGTCAGAGGGAAGGCACTTCTCCATCTAAACTGAGGGAAGCTGGTGGAGTCACATTTTGGGGGAACTTTTAGTCAAACACCTGTGAGAACCTAACAGAATGTTGGAATGGCTGGTGCTTTTGCACACACCAAATGTGTTAGTACACTCACCTTTATGCACAGGACAGCAGGAATTCTAGGTCTGGAAAAAAACCCAGGTGCCTCTTTAATTCAGGGTGGATGATAGAGTTCTCTTGTGCCCACGTGTGTGGGCACTAGAGCCTTCTTTTTTGGAAGTTGTTTTACTCCTGTTCTGAGTAATTCCCTCCTCTATCTTCCTACTTCCCTTCCTCACATTTCAACCTTATACATCTGTCTCCCTTGAGACCTGTAGCTTGGTTCTCCAGGGACCTCTATCTTACAGTCAAATGCCCACAGAATTACACAGCTCTGGAGAAAGGAAAATGGTTAGCATCCTTAACAAGGACAAATTCTTTGAACTTTGATTCTCTGGAATAAAGAGATTTGCAGGCCATTGATACCCTTTGGGGTTGAACCTTGCTATTTGCTCTCTCATACCCGCAGTCCTAGATTTGATAATAAATACCAACAGGTACAACCAGGCATTCTCAGTGATTCCTCTTCCCCTCCACAGTCTTTGCCAAACTCATGCCCAGGACCTGCTTTTCTTTTCCTTTAACTTGAACATCAAGGAATGTTGCAGCACCGAGACTGAAAAGATTGTAATTTTCTTTTATGGTGTCTGGCAGGATTTGCAACAGATATTAATGGGGACATAAATAGCACATGGAAGATATTGAACAAAACTGTTTAATGCAAGACGGTTGTACCAAAAGAAAATCTATACCTAGTTGGGATTGATTCATACCTTGTACACAGCTAGTCCCTATAGGAATTCCCATTTCTGAGTGGCACTTCATTGGTAAATCCTGTAATTAAAGGAAATTTCAACAATGTGTTTTTTGAAGACTGTGTGATTTTCCCCCCTATTCTTCTTTCTTTTGACCACGAGGTTGTAGGTTTAAGCGAGTGAGTGAAAATGGCAGGCAGGCTGAGCTGCATCGGGAGGCGACCGGGGCAGCGGTGGGGGAGGCCGGAAGGTGACAGCCGACCTTTGGGAAAGCAGGAGGTCTTGGATGTCAAATGCCCGCGCTGGCCCGGACCCGGGAATCAAGGGTGATCATTACTAGTTGGTAGGGAAATAATACTGAAATGTCCCAAGGATGGCAGCAAGCATTGGTATTACAGCTAAAATCGAGGAAAAAACCAGTTATTTATTCGGCTTACAACCCTGAAAGCGGAAGCCGCAATAGCTTCAGTAGCAGTAGCAGCGGCAGCAGTAGATTTCTCAAGTTCAGGATGATTCTCACTTTCTCCTGGATTATTAGCCGAGGGTCCAGCCCTTCTAGTTCTTTAACAGAAGGGTTTTTAAAAAATGTTTTAAAAGTTTTTTTTCCCCCCTCGCTTCTTGCTTTCCTTAGAGATGGTATAGAAAAATGTCTGCAATTTATGGTGGGAAAAACAATAACAATAATCATGATACAAGCTTATTGGTGATTCTAACACGGAATCAATCCTCTGCCCAAGCCTTTTCAATTCCCCCCTCCCCTTTTTTTGGGCGAGGTGTCTGCTCCCCTCTGGCTCCCTGCGTTCGCTCCCCGCCCCCCGCCGCCCTCCCCGCGGCTCCCTTTCTCCGCCTCCTCGGCGATTGCCATCTGACAAGATCTCCAAATCAAAGTGATAAATCGCTCCAAACTTTTTTTGGCGGCGCTGAGATGTTGGAGGGGCGTCTAGCGCGCATGTGCGAAGGTGTCCAAACTGACAATGCTGGAGAGATAGCGAGTGTGGATTGAGAGAAAGGGAGAGAGGGAGGGAGAGAGAGTGAAAGAAGAAAAGACAGAGAGTGACTGTGTGGAAGAGAGAGAGACACAGAGAGAGAAACAGGAGAGAGAGAGAGAGAAATAGGAGAGAGAGAGAGAGAGAGAGAGAGAGAGAGAGAGAGAGAGAGAGAGAGGAGAGAGGGAGGGAGCGAGAGGGAGAGCAAAAGAAGGAAAGGATCCAAGAAAAAAAAGCCCCAACCACACACCAGCGGCTGCAGGACTGGGCACAGCATGAGATCCAAAGGCAGGGCAAGGAAACTGGCCACAAGTAGGTGCAATATCCCTTTTCTATTGGCTTTTCCCCCTCCTCTGCCATCTTGCATATCTGTCTCTAGCGCTCCGGGAGGGAGCGCGGGCTGCCTCTTGCGCCGGGGCCCCGGGTGGAGGGCAGGCGCAGCGCAGCCCCAGCAACCTGCCGGTTCCAGCCTCTGCCCCCGGTCGCCCGCGCTCTCGCTGCCGGGTTGGGCGTCGGAGGAGCCTGGGCAGCCCTCAGCCCCGCGCACCGACCAGCTGTGGCAACCCCGGGGTGGGGGTGGGGGTGGGGGTAGCAAAGACTAGGGGTGGGAGGGAGGAGAGAGCGCGAGAGTGAGCGCGAAGGGGTGGGGTGGGGGGGAAGAGAAGAGGAGAAAGTCTCCCCCTCCCCTCCCCTTCCCCCCAGGCGGGGGAGAGTTGCCTCTGGCCAACCAGCTAGTCCCGGGTGTGGGAGGAGGGGGGCGCGGGGGATGGGGGGGCGGGCAGGAGAAGGGAGCCCTTTCGAGCCTCCGTTTGTTTCTGGGGTTTGGGTAGGGTAGCAGGCTCAGAGAGAGCCACAGTGGCGGCGGCGGCGGGCGGCTGTGGTGGAGTTGGGAAAAGTTGCTAGGCGGCCGCTGGAAGTTGCGCGGGCGGGCGGGTGGACTGCGCCGAGCAGCGGCTGCGGTAGTGGGCGCTGTGCGCTCGGCCATGCTCTCCCGCTCGGCGCTGCGCGGCGGGAGGACTGCGGCGGGGATGTGGGACACCAAGATGGGGGCTGTGATCGCGGGCTGGGGGCGGGGGGCACGGGCAGGTCAGAACTACCGGCTCTGCAGAGCCATGTGCAGGTGGGGAGAGAAGAGGCCCAGCGAGCGTTCGGAGGTGGGGAGATAATAGGCCCAGAGAGCGTTCGGAGAGCTAGGAACGGAGGGCACACAGCCAGCGGCGGCAGCCTAGGAGCAGGAGGCAGAGAGGGCGCGCTGCGACCCGCGCACCTCGGACTGGCTGGGCGCCGAGCAACCCCCAGGGGGCGAGCTGCAAAAGCGTTGGGCCGCGGAGAGGGCGCAGCGCAGCCTCCGGCGCTTGGTCTGGATGCAGCCTGGGTCCAGGGTCAATAACCCTCCCCGGCGCCCCCTGCCTGCCCGGCGCGGAGCGGCCTTGGTCTGGCGGGATGTGGGCGAAGGGGTTTGGGGCGGGGGCGGTGGGACACCCATCCCCCACTCTTACAGCAAAAGTGTTGGATGACTCGCCTGGCTTTGCCGGCGGGGCCCACACTTTCCCACACGTTGTGATGCTCCGCCAGGACTGTAGGCGACGGGGCTGCGTTTGTCCAAATGCTTCTACTTCGAGTTGAAGGGGACTCAGCGGCGCCGAGCCCCGAAGTATCTCGGAGCGCTCCTCCTTGAGGTGTCAATACGCGGGGCTGGAGCTGCCTCGGGAGTGGACAGGCCGCCGTTCGCTCTCCCACACTCGCACTCGCCGAAAACAGAACTGTCTAATTGTGTTGCTTACGGAAGGCAGAAATGAGAGATGGGAAGTGGGTGGGATGCTTCTCCCCAGTGAAATCCCAGTCTCCCCCCGCGCGACCCTCGAACATTAGAACCAAGTACGGTAGGTATCGTATCCACGCCTCCCTGCTCGCTGCGTCCCTGCAGCAGCCCGGGAAGTCGGCGGCACCTCGGCAGGCTCGGCTTCGCGGGCAGTGGAGTCGGCGGTGTAGCCCGGCGAGATGCTGTCATCCCAGGCGCCTTTCCAGTGCTTTGTCCATTCCTCACCCAAGCGCTCGTACACTCCCCAATACATTTCCTTAACCCTGAGTCTGAGAAATCAACCTAAATATAGGGGTCTCTGGGTCATCAGTCCATCTGTTTCTCTTTTGAGTATTGTTCTTTACACTAGCTGCTGCAGTGTCAAAGGGCGCCGGTGGAACTGTTTTCCCTGTTTACTTTTAAATGAGGCCGATGTCTTTATTTTCATCTGAAGAGAAATAAATGTACATATACTTGAGGTTTGCGGGCTTCGATTTGGACTAAAGGTTGGGGGAGAGAGTGTGTGTGTGTGTGGGGGGGGAGTTAGCGGGAGTGGGGTGGGGGTGGGTAGCCCTTTTCAACCATGCCTAAGTTGTGAAATGAAAGCTTAAGGCTTCGCGCCGCGACTCACTGCCCCATAACTTCCGAAGTGAAAGCAGAACACAAAACCCTTCGAATTTTCTTGAGCAGCTTTTTCAACTATTTTAATTGCCAAGCAAGACATACGATGCCGTCTTAAAATATTCCTGCACGCACAGTCCACTCAACATCCAGAAACTGAGCCTCGTTTCCGATCTGATGATACTTGTCATTCAACTGGTGGGAGACCCATTTATTTTGTCCCCAGGGTCCCTAAAGATGCCGCTGCCGCTTTCCGATAGCTAGATCTCAACTCTTACAAACTTTTACTGAGCCTCAGATTCCCGCTTGCACTGCTCCAGCTGTTGCTGCCGCAGCTGCCTTTCTCAGACAGAAGCACTGCGTTGCAATTCTTCAGTTACAATCTGGGTAATAAAGGAAATCATATTAAAACTACAGATTTTTGTATTTTAAAGCGCGATTTCCTTCCCCCAGTAGCGCGTGGCGGAGATGGTTGGTGACCCCTGCGGTGCAATCATCCAACGAAAACTTCACTGCTCTGCACCAGTTTTCCTTTTTCAGGGTTTAAAAGGGGCGTTGTTACCACAATACTTTAAAAAACAAAACTACTTTTATTGTGGTAAAAAAAAAAAAACATTACAATGGAAACAAATTACATATAAATAGTTGTTTTCTCGTCAGCTTGTCGTTCTTTTTGTTTTTTGTAAATTTCTTTGTTGGTCTTAAGTCCTAATTTGGCCTTGGCTACAGTGCAGGAGCCCATGGACCTAGACCAGAGACCACGGACCCTGAAAATACCTGCTGAATCTACACCGAGATTGAATGCACAACACAGTTTCCAACTTGTAGGGCTTGTTTTTTATACAGTAGTTGAAACCAATAAATTCGTTGTAAGTCATTTGGGAAGATTAAAAAATTTAATTAAAAATAAAATGAAAGGCAGGAAGATTGACATTTGCAGTGCCTAACGCCCCTGAATTTTATTTCCATCTTTAAGAAAAGAAAAATAAAAGCCAAGCCGACTCTGGCAGCGCGGGGAGACTTCCCAGCCATTTTCTCGGGCAGCTAGGATAGCACCTGGGCCATGCCTGAAATGCCAGTGGCTATGGTCCTGACGGATGGAAAGGAAGCGCAGGTTGGGTCTGCCCAGCATGTCTAAAGCCTGAAACACCGAAGCCACACTTACCTTACTTCCCCAAAGTGACAACGCGCGGGAATTCAGTCACAGCAGAGAACGAGTTGCATCCAGTAACTCCCTTAGCTACCGGCCCCCCAGAAGTCTCATAAAGTCACAAAAGGCGATGCGATTAGCAAGACCGCAGGGAGGGGGGCACTTGTTGCTTCTACACTTGCTCTCTGTTTAAAAAAAGGCCCTGAAGTAGGAAAGGTAGATGCCAACCCTTTCTCCCGTCCTTAAACTACTCACCTTGTCAGCCCAGTACCTAAGATAAACAAAACAAAACAACCTCCCGACAACAACAAACACAACACCCAGATTCAGGCATTCACTCTCTGTATGCCCACCTACTTGGGTTTTCCTTCATCCTTAAGAAACTCAGACGAAAACAGAGCTTTGTTTTAAAAAATACGTTTATTTGTTTATTTCAGATTGCTTCTGAGGAGGAAAATCCTTCTCCCAACGGAGGCCGAGGCCCCTTCTAGGAAGGCGGTTTATTTGCCATTACTTGACCATTACCCTGGCTTAGGGCTTCTTTATTGCATTTGGCACTTGGAGCACAGTCTTCTTGCAGTATTTTGATGTGTTTTGCCAAAAAAAAAAAAAAAAAAAAAAAAAAATCTGTGTTTAGGGGAAGGTTAATTACGCTTTTCATTCTTCCCTCATCTCCAGCACTGTGGAAGGGAACGGTTCATTAGCTGTAGAGACAGAAAGGCTAAAAAGCAAGGCTTCTTTTTTTATTTGTAGGGACTACAGAGTCGTAGGTATTGGCTATAGAGTGCATGTGAGTGTGTGTATGTATGAGTGTGAGTGAGTGTGACTTTTGCCGGGTAGCCCAGCTTCCAGGCTTTCTGAGCCAAGGCCTCCCCTAAGCCCTGGGGCCGGCTTCCTGCAGGGACAGACATTCAACGTGTAAGACTAGAAATTAACATGTCATTCCACGAATTTTGGTTTCTTTCTTTCTTTCTCTTTCTTTCTTTCTTTCTTTCTTTCTTTCTTTCTTTCTTTCTTTCTTTCTTTCTTTCTTTCTTTCTTTCTTTCTTTCTTTCTTTCTTTCTCTTTCTTTCTCTCTTTCTTTCTTCTTTCTTTCTTTCCTCTCTCTCTTTTTTTTTTTTTTTTGGAATTGAAGGTAAGGAGTCGTAAGCAATTTCTCTTTAAACATGTTACTACTGTTTGGGAGTTTATTTTATTTTTGTAAGTTGGGGCCAGGTTGTCCAAGGCTGCAGTCGTGACCTGGGGCAGGAAGGGGGGCCGCCCGGCTCCATCCCCCCCTGGCTAGAAGGACAAGAGAGCGGAGTTGCCCCCGGCACGCCCGGCTCACCCCCCTCTCTCCTGGCACCCCCCTGCGCGTTGCCTCCGCTGGAAGCGGGCGGTGAGATGGAGAAACTTGACTTGTCATCTCCTGGTCACCGGCTTTTTCCCTGTTCCCAAGGCACCCAGAGCCCTTTTCCCAAGAGCTGAGCCCTCCCACGCTTCATCTCAAAACCGTCTGGTGCTGGGGAAGTGGCCCCAGATGGACGTGGGGGTGGGGCTGGGGAAGCCCCAGTGAGATGGGAGGCAGTTGCTCACTCAGACGGCCCCCTACACCTCGCTCCTCAGGCTGCTCAGCTCAGGGCTCCAAGGTTTGGCCAGAACTCTTCTTCGCCTCTCCAGTCTCAGAGGGGCTGCGTGCCTGGCGCGCTGCTTCCCTCGGAGCTGGGTTTACATTGACAGTGTAAACTCACACCTACACATGCGCGTGCTCACCCACACACGTCTTGGCTTCAGGAAGACGAGGGACACTCTTGTGCAGAGGGCAGACACACACTCACTCATTCACTCTCCCCGTTGGGACAGCCTCCTTCCCAGCCTCGTAGGGCAAGGGAGAGTGGGTTTGGGGAAGAGATGGGTCGGGAGGGAACAGTTACACTCTGATGATGCCAGATACATTTTTTTGGAGTGACGGTTAACCCTTCTTCCGCTGGAAGCCGCTGTCTAGGCATTTTCTAAAATGGTCTGTAGGGTCTGCTTTTCTTTTCTCCTGGACGGCCCAGGATAAATCATTAGTTCCCTCCCTACTTCCCCACTCCACTAGCCACGGTCTTCTTTCTAAAATTAGATTTCCCCCTTCCCACTCTTCTGGCCTTCAGAGTTTACCAGGGAATTTTCAAGGAAATTGGCTGTATAGTGAGAAAAAGTGTGAGGAAGAGGATAAAGAGGAGACAGACAAATCGATCAGAAAACCAGAGAGGGAGACCGGAAGAGAGAAATGGTGTAGTTCTTTCAGATCCTTAGTTTGCACACAGATTGGTATTATCCTACCCAGCCCCTCCAGGAAATGAAAAAAGTATAATCCTTGTTAATTACCTTTGCTTACTACATGCCATACAAGAAACTTCAGAGATGTCTCTACATAGGGAAGAAACTGTTTACAAGACTCTTTCAAAAGTGTGACATATTGCTCTAGTTCAGCACTAAAAACCTAAACACACTTAGCCTCCTTTGAAGTGCCCTGGCTGGGGCAGCTTATTTGAGTGTGGTTCAGATATTGCTGTGGGTATAACTAATGGCTTCTACCTATTTAGCTCAAGTGGGAGGAGAGAAAGGCCTGAATTCCTTGTCCAGTGGGTCCCTCTGGAGACTGGGTTCTGGCTTCTTGCCAATTCTGTACAATGTCAACATTGAATATTTGAATTCCCAGACTCTATTTAACAAGTTTCTAAATAAATAAACTCATTGTGTGTCTGTGTTTAAAATTATTTCACCTCTTTCATAAAAGCTACAGCATCTTATTACATTGGCCTTGCAAGTTGATTTTAAAAAAATAAACAAATAGATCTCAAGGCATTTTAATAACCAGTTCTCCACAATTTGTATGTATTGTGAAGCCATTCTCCTACATGTGGCTGTGTAGGGGCTACTTAGAGGGATTGTGGGCTGTTCTGTGTGACCTGATAGTGAATTATAATAAAAACCCCAACTTAGTTCAGAAAGTCAGTGAAATATTAACTGCGTCTAAAGGGAGCCTTGACTGTGTAACTTTAGTGCATTTAGATATTTGATAATTTTGTCTACTGGGTCTACAGCGGACAGAGAGCCTCACTGATGTGTCCTAAGTGGTTGTCTGAATACAGACCCCCCTTCCCTATTGGTATCAGTAGGTCTAGAACTCTGGCCAGATGGTTTTGTTTCTAGGCACTTTTTTATCTGTGTGTGTCCTTGTAAGTTGGAAGAAGTACATATACAGATATTATCTTCATATTTCACTTTGGTGAAAAAACCACAAGTCCTATGGTTTTACTAATTACTTAGCGTTTAAACATCCATACAGCATTTTTATCTATATAGAAACATAGTTGTTCTAAGAAGTACATACTGAATTGTTTTTTAAAGGCAAGTTCTAGTCCTTTTGAAAGTGTGGACCACATCTGGAGTTGTTAGGAAAGAAAGTGGAATTTACTCTAATTTATGTGTATAAAGTATAACGTTATTAGAAAGAATGGGATTTGAAAGGGCACACAGCAAAACCCATAACATTTAGTGGGTAATGTGGAGAACTCAAAGCCAAGACAAAAATACCATCAACCCATGCAAACCCTAAAATAGATTACAATGACCTCAGCCATTTTCATTTTCAAAAATAATAACCATGATTAAAATGGGGGAGTGTTTTGCTTGGAACCATACTCGTCGGCATTATTATAAAAGCTGTTTTGTGGTTAAAGAACTGTTCATTATGGAAAAAAAAGGGAACTGAATTTTTAATCAAATTCCTGACTCTTCAAAATCGCACATTCTTGAATTAATTCTTATTTTGATATTAGTTGTTATTCTTATTCATTAGCAAACATGCTTTTGGCTCGTAAATTCAGCCAAATTCTTGACTATTGACTTTTATAACAATTCTAAATGAGAAATTTATTTAGAAAAGAGATTTTATTACCTTAGTAAACACGTGTGTAGGGATCATTAACTACACAACATAAAGAACCAACATTTCCTAAACCTTGTTCAAGAACCTGCCTAAATGAATTAGTTGTATATGTCAAGGTTGTTCAAATGATGACATTTATGAATGAAAGTGCTTGTACATAGCAGTTTTTGGGCTTTGGCGATGGGCAGGCTTACACAACAAATATCGATGTGCTAGGCCCTGTGCATGGGCAAACCATGTTCCCTACTCTCACAAGCATTATAAACGTACACATCAGTGTTTGAATATGCGCATGATCCCTGATTGAAAAGTCAGGTCCTTTTCAAATTACTGAATGCCTCTGAGGCCTAGCATCTTTACTTGTGAAGCAGGAGTAACAATACTACCCTCCTTGGGCTACTGTAAGAGTTAATTGGTATAATGTGTGCAAAGTACCTAAGGCACATGCAGTCACTGAATAAATCTTAGTCAGTTTCAGTTTCCTTATAATTTATCAGTTAAATTTTCTGAAGAAGAAACACCCTTTTTTCCCCTCCTGTTCAATGTTTTTATCCAGTTTCCTTTGTAAAAGTATTTGCATGTCTATAGTAAGCATTTTGTATGTCTTCTCAATAAATTATGCCCTCAGAATGAAAGGAAGTCATATCTAAAATTTGGGCACATGAAAACTGTCCATACCAAGCCAAACTAGGCAGGAAATTTGCTCTGAAAACTTGAGCATCTTCCTTTGCCCTTTATTTGGAGTGGGGGTGAGGGGAATGTGTAAATAAAATGATTGAGATTTCAACTTTTCGCCACAGATTGTGGCATTGTATAGCTACACAGCCCAAATTTAGTTTTGCATAATCTCTAGTTGTCATTAGACAATACGCCCTCCTGAATGAAAATGTGACTTTTAATGGAATGAGTTTATAAGTCACTTTACTACTGTGGCTGGGTTGCTTCTCTTTAAATGAATGGATTGGACTAGAGCAGAGCTTGTAGATTTGCAGGTACCATAAATTAGTGAAGCAAGGTGGGTGCAAGCCTTAAGCTCTCTCCTATTTTTATTTAATTTTTCGATACCTAGTCTTTGTATTTCAGAACAAGAGGGAGTGGTGGAGATGGTGGGAAACTGGCAGTTCAAGCCTCCTCTAAAGGCGGCAGCTTCTTTTCAGCTACAGCTCACTGTTACCATTTGGGCAAGGAGGTTCAGGGTCGCCAGGTCTTCTACTTTTTAAGAGAAGCCACAAATCTGGGTTTTTATGTAATTTTTCTCTACTTTATAAAATGTTGATTCAATTTTAAAAAATTCCGCAGGCCCAACCAAACACCTCTGCCTGCAATATATAGTTTGCAGGGTTTGCAATGTCCAGATTCGTTGATTTCCAAGGGTCCTTCGAAGTTTCATTTTATGGTGATATCCATAAGGGTTTCTGAATATTACTTTGTGTTTTAAGATCCATATTTTCTTAATATTATGTGTGTGTGTTAATATGTGTGTGTGTGTGTGTGTGTGTGTTTTGATAGGTGGAAGTACTTATTACAGAATCTGATATCTGGCCATTTATCTGGAAAAATAGTCTTTTACGACCATGTTGTGTCTTTCTTTCCCTCCATGCCGTTTCATCATTAATTGGCTTAAGAAAATAAACTGAAACATTCCCTCCGCTTCTTGTAGCCACTGGCCACCATTCTTATTTCTCACTAAACCCAATTCTTTGATTTGTGGGCTGGGGATTGGGCAGTAAATCATTAGGAGACAGTCATCTGTGGTTTTCCACAATGGGAGAAGGAGTCATTTGGCTACTGTGGATATTCAGAGGAAGAGTTCACCCCTGCCCTCCTAGGAGAGTCCAGATGTAATGTCCTGTACATCTGTAACTGAGGAACTCAGCTGATTTTTAAGATCTGAACCTACGATGGAGAAATTAGTTTTTAAGGGATGAATGTCTTATTTGACAAGAGTGGCTTTCCTTGTAGGAAGGTCATATATGTTCAGGGAACATGTGAAAATAAATATACTTTGCTCTGTTTGTTATCATGAGTTGTATTTCTAGCAGAAGTGATAGGTGAATAACAGGTAAAATTAAGTCTTTAGGATTAAAAGGTGTGGTGATGGAATGTCACCACAATGGACTCTCCCAATAAAGATTTGACTAAGCACTTTATAATATCTAACTCAATACTGTAGTCATGGGACTTATCAGTGAATAAACAGCACTATCAGTGAACATTGTTGGGAATATCATCAGATAATGCAATGCTTTTAAAGGAGGATTCTGAGTAGTGATGAACCATGCATATAAGCATTATCAGTGGATTATCACCTCATTCCCAATCTTTATACCTGATGCTGAATCTCAAATTCCTAAGCTTGGCTATTGAGGGGCTCTACTTTTGTGCCAGAAGAATGTGGTGACTCTTTGCCTGGGGTGAGATTTGCCTGGGGTTTGAATCTTGGCTCCACCACTAACTAGCTGGTTGAAATGAAGGCAAGCCATGTAACATTTTTGTGCCTCAGTTTCCTTGCTTATGGACTAGAGGTACTTACTTCATGTGAGGGCTCGATCAACTAATGCATTTAGAGTGCCTTAAATAGAATAAGAGCTCAATAAGTTTTTTTATTGACTTTTCAGGCTTGTCTTACTCAAGACTGGACCATTCAGCCTACCTTGTTTACTCATTCTCATTCTGTACCTCTCAGTCTCTTATCAGCCTACTCTTGTGTTTCTACCATCCAAATTTTGGCCATAATGTTGCCATAGTTTGTAAATCTACCCATACTGTACATTGACCATCAAAATCTAACTCCTCTAAGATTTCATTTGAACTACTACTTCTTCATGATCACTCCTGGAGATACGACTTCTGTATGTTATTTTATTCCAATAGTATGGAATTGTCTTTACCTGTCACCATTTTGACATTTTATTATAAATTGCTTGTCTTCATGGTATACATCTTATTTTTCTAGACAAACTGCAAAACTCCTGGAGAGCCCATTTCTGTTTTGTATAGGGCCTAATACTATGCTTTGCATATGGCAGATATCAATACGATTAGGTGATGGTGGTTAGCAATGGGCTTTGGTGGATTATGTGAACCCCTTCAATTTCTTGGCCTGTAAAACTTGTGCAGTTAAGTAATGTCAGCACCAGAATTCTGGGATATCTGACATTTCAAGTGCATACTAAATCCACAATTCACCTATTTTGACAGTGATAAACCACCTGGAAAGTGGAGTATTAGTCCTAATTTTCACCCATAATGTCCCTCATTTTGCCAGTGCAGGTATAGCTCATGACTCCTCACTTAAATCACAAATTGTTATTGATCTTAAACTCTGTACTAGACCTGATTCTGGAGAACGTCAAAGGAGTCAAGGTAGAAGTGGTAAAGCGTTCTGTGGACTCATGTAATTCCTAGGGATTTGGGAATATTCAGTTTACAAGTCATCAGAAGCTAAGTTTTTACCTAAATCTTAACACCAATTTAGGCAGTTTTGCTGCCTAATATTTATGCTCTATTAATATAGAGCATAGTGTCAGGCATTTTGCTGTATACTTAAATGCACTTTTGTGATTAAAGATTCTTTCAAACAATTTCAGGTTGATAGATAATGTATTGAATCTTGTTTTACTGATGAAATTAACCCAACTCACTCAACTCTGTTCCCTTAATTCAAGTGCAAACATGACTTCTTTTTCTCTGCCCCTCCCCACTCGTCTAACCCCCATCCATCGTTTCACAAATCAACCATCTCTATAGAGAAAATAGGACTGTCTGTGTCTTGGACAACTATCCTCAAGTCCTGAATGATTACAGGCTTTTAGTGCCTGTTAGGAGTTCTCTTTTACCAAGAACAGTCATATATGGTTTCTTGTGTGCCAGGACTGCTCCTAAGTCAATGGGATCCCCTTTAAATCAGGGCAAGACTAAGAACCACAGCTTTTATGCTTTGCATAGACTTTACCTTTGGTGAGCACTATGAAATTAGTAATAAAATGTTTCATGATGAAATGATGATAAAAACAAATGGAAGGATGGAATAACTATCTTGGTTTTGGCTAGAGTCATAGTTCATGACCTTCTTTTGGGTCCCAGACTCCTTTGAGAATCTCATAGAAAGTATGGAGCTTCTTTCCAGAAAATGCACATGCACATAAACATTTTCATCCAATTTTAGCAGCTCATGGATTTCTAAATTTCTAAATGGTTGAATGGGGGTTCAACCATTTTTTCAGACTTGATTCACTTTAGCATGTTTATTATAAAACATCTTAAAGTTGTTATTAATCTTTTTTCATTATCTTATAAACAATATTTTTTCTTATTACAAAATTTATACACAATAATTTTTAAATGAAAAGAATGTATCAAATAAAAACGAAAGTTATTTTCTTTCTTTTTTGTCATAAATTGCCTGTAGATGACCACCATTCATCCTTTAGTGTAGCTTCCAGCAGATTTTTCCTCCATGCATATATTAGCACATACATACATACAGATTTACAACTTTTTACAGCAACTTGCCTTTTCTTTTTTTTCTTCTTCATAGGTTATTGGGGTACTGGTGGTATTTGGTTACATGAGTAAGTTTTTTTAGCGGGGATTTGTGAGATTTTGGTGTACCCATCATCTGAGCAGTATACACCGCACCATATTTGTAGTCTTATTCCTCGTCACCTTTCCACCCTTCCCCCCAGATCCCCAAAGTCCATTGTATCATTCTTATGCCTTTGCATCCCCATAGCTTAGCGCCCATATATCAGCGAGAACATCAATGTTTGGTTTTCCATTCCCGAGTTACTTCACTTAGAATAATAGTCTCCAGTCTCATCCAGGTCACTGCAAATGCTGAAACCAAAAAAGAAAACTATAGACCAATATCCCTGATGAACATAGATGCTAAGATCCTTAACAACATAGTAGCTAATTGAATTCAACAACATATCAAAAAGATAATCCACCATGATCAAGTGGTTTTCATACCAGGGATGCAGGGATGGTTTAACATATGCAAGTCAATAAATGTGATATACTACATAAACAAAATTAAAAACAAAAATCACATGATCATCTCAATAGATGTGGAAAAAGCATTTGACAAAATTGAGCATCCATTTAGGATTAAAACGCTGAGCAAAACTGGCATTTAAGGGACATACCTCAATGTAATAAAAGCATTATTTTATTGTGACAAACCCACGGCCAACATAACACTGAGTAGGGAAAAGCTGAAAGCATTCCCTCTGAGAACTGGAACAAGACAAGGATGCCCACTCTCACTACTCCTCTTCAACATAGTATTGGAAGTCCTAGCCAGAGCAATCAGACAAGAGAAAGAAATAAAGGGCTTTTTCTTTTTTAAAACTTAATAATACACCTTGGATCTTTTGTCTGTATGTATCAATCTAAACCATTCTTTTTAAAGGCAGAAGATCCTCTATTGTTTGGATCTAACACGTTTGATTGAACAAATTCCCCATGGGTGACATTTGGGTAGTGTCCAGTTTTCAGAACAGAACAGAGAAGTTCCCCAACCAGGACCCAAAGGAAAATGAAAGTGAAGTCTGCAATTAAAGGAAGCTCACAGTTCAGGGTGAAGTGTGCTGACCTCTGAGACACGGGCACAGCAGGGCTTTGGGAAGGTCATAGAGGGTTGCCTTACCCTGTCAGGGCAGCTCAAATTTCCCAGCATCTTCACCTTCTGGAGGATCAAGGGTCTAAAACCAGAGCTAAGGTGTATCTTTCTAAGATCCATGGTGACATATCTGTGATATTTCAAGCTTACTGGATGATTCTGGGTGTTATATTATGCCCCATTTCCATTTCTTCCTGCTGCTTGGAACAGGCTGTAGCCGAAATCAATCCATGTAGCCCCAACTGGGTAAGGATAAGTAAGTTGTCAGAGTTTCAGGCCTCAAGCCTTTTTGTGTTGTTGTTAAGTGATTTCCTTGTTTGCGTGGGACATTATTATCATACTGCCTTATCCTGTACATGTACCTAAAGCCAACTGATGCTACTAGACTTACCAAAACTTTTTTGATGTTCTTTAAAAAATTACCCACAATAATTTCTAGCTTATGGATTATAAAGACCATTTTTATAGAAAAATGTTTTTTGCTGGGTAATCTGACTATGGGAAAATTTTTATAATGGAAACTATCTCTTACTTTTAACTATAGCATAAAAAATATGACAGTATAATGTTACACACTAAAGCCCATCAGATGCAAAATTCCAGTTTTTGATTATAAGTTATAAACCAGGATACAGAGACTTCTGAAAAGTGGTTTTCTTTGGCAATGATGATGTTGATTAAATATAAAAAATTCAGAAAAAATTAGTTCAGCCCATTCCTTTACACAGAAGGTTACAAAAATGGAATAGCTGGGTTTTGGTTCTACTGGGAAGAACTATTTTGCTTATTAAAGTTCATTGGATTACATCAGATTGCAAACATATTGGACATTTTAGACTGGATTTGAAAAGGTACCATTCAAGGAGTTAAAATTATTCATATAAATCTTTAAGGGATTAATTTACTTTGCAATTTTAATTCCTTAGAGCACAATATTTGGTCCAAATGCATACTTTTCTTGGTGTGGATGTTTACTGGTTGTTCCATGAGGGCATTACTCTATTAACATTTTTCAAAGTATATTTTAAGTTAGATCAATCAAATTGAATTAATAAATAGTTATCGAGTACCTAGTATATGTAAGGCATGATGAATTAAATCCTATAAACACTCAATTTCCTGAAAATATTGACCACCAACATTTGACAGACATACATATACCCCTGACAATGATTTATTAACAAGCACAAAGATATCCATGACTACAAACTGGTTTTGTGAGCTTAGAATACTGAATCCTAAGCCTATCTCTTCTCCAGATATTTTGTTTTCCTTTTTTTTTTTTGAGATGGAGTTTTGTTCTTGCTGCCCAGGCTGGAGTGCAATGGAGCGATCTCGGCTCACTGCAACCTCCGCCTCCTGGGTTCAAGTGATTCTCTTGTCTCAGCCTCTGGAGTAGCTGAGACAGGGTTTCACCATGGTGCCCAGGCTGGTCTCGAACTTGTGTGCTCAAATGATCTGCCAGCCTCAGCCTTCCAAAGTGCTGGGATTACAGGCGTGAGCCACCATGTCAGCCTGGTGTTTTCCTGAAAAGTCTCCTGTCACATTTGTCTGTTGTTAGGGAAATGCTGATTGCAATAACTGAGTAAGATGTAGGATGTATTTACACAGCCTAAAAATACTTTATAGAAATACAAGCCTTGGGTCTGCAGATGGGCAAATTACTCTTTCCATGCTCACAGTTTTAGTGTATTTTTTTTTTTTTTTTGAGACGGAGTCTCGCTCTGCGGCCCAGGCTGGAGTGCAGTGGCCGGATCTCAGCTCACTGCAAGCTCCGCCTCCCGGGTTCACGCCATTCTCCTGCCTCAGCCTCCCGAGTAGCTGGGACTACAGGCGCCCGCCACCTCGCCCGGCTAGTTTTTTTTACATTTTTTAGTAGAGACGGGGTTTCACTGTGTTAGCCAGGATGGTCTCGATCTCCTGACCTTGTGATCCGCCCGTCTCGGCCTCCCAAAGTGCTGGGATTACAGGCTTGAGTCACCGCGCCCGGCCAGTTTTAGTGTATTTTATCCTCTGTGCAGTTAGAGCAAACTTTTCCATCACAGTTCAAGAACAAGTTCTCTTTAAAGGATCTCAAAGAATTCCTCCAGCTTCTTGCCACTTACAGTTCTGTCTGAGAGCAAAGATCTGATCAAAATGCCCAAGCTGAAGTCTCCATGGTTTCCAAAGGTGTATCTTTCTGCTAGGTTCAATTTTTATCCAGTAGAAGATAGTGCTACCTCGAAACTGACGTAAACTCACAGAAGTGGCTTGTCTCTCAGGCTGGCATGTGATTTTCTTGTTCATGAAACAGAAATAAGAATAAAAAGCACTGCGTTCTCTTCCAACTGTCTTTGCCAACCATCTTGCTGAGCTGTGTGTATGCATCCAAGCCAATGTTCCAGCCACTAGGCTTGGCACAGAAATCAGTGCATTGAACATCATTACTTTTGGGCACAGTCTGAAATTCTAAGCAAACTTCCCCATTTGCCTAAATGCATAAGAAGCGAGTGATTTACGTATCCTGTTGATAATGATGCAGTATTGAAATACCAGCAGAGACCGTGGTTTGACCCATGAAGCAGCATTGTATCATCTTTTTTTTTTTTTACCTAAAAATGCTGGGTAGACGGATCATTAGAGAATGGGAAATGTCAAGGTGAAAAGCATTGTATGTCTAGGGTTTTCAAAGTGCCTCATGGTCTGTATATCAGATCTCTCTTCTTGCCCTCGAATGGTGATAATATCAGTCACCAAGGTTTTACCTTCAAGAAGACAAAATACTCTGATATCTAATACAGTACAATGAGCTCTATCTTAGTTAACCTTCCAAGTGAATCCTTAGCGTTGGCCAGGACTTGTAGAATGTGACATGTGTTTCCTTCTACTGCTTCTGGAGTAATTTACCTATCATGTCATAACATCTCATTATGAAGCTTGTTAATTACTAATAACTTTCCTAAGAGGAAAATGCTGTCTGTGACATTTTGAGCCCTCCCCGCCTTGGAGATAGGGACTTGTTTTTTTCTTAGGTGTGATCATCTCCAAAGTTCAGTATATTTTGGGTACCGTGAACATGTTTTCTGGCAGATAACGCTGACTGGGAAGTCAGGATGTAGGGGTGAGTCTCCAGTTTGCTACTTATCAGTATGGTATCCTTCTGCAGGGCATTAACCCTCTGAGCCTCAGTGTCCTCAAGTGTAAGAGAGGAACAATAATTACCTTCGCTTTGGCTTCTTCCAGACCAGTAATGCTAACGTAAGATGGCATATGTGTAAACTTTTATCAGCTGCAAAAAGCTGTGTGAATTTAACACACTTAGAATTTCTTATGATAAACTCTAGAAATTATAGAATATTAAAAATGCTAAGAGGATGTTAAGAATGTAGACTCTGGAACCACATTATTTACGTTTTGCAATTTTAATTCCTTAGAGCACAATATTTGTTCCAAATGCATACTTTTTTGGTATGGATATTTACAGGTTGTTCCATGAGGGCATTACTCTAGTTAACATTTTTCCAAGTATATTTTAAATTGGACGGCGTGGCTCTATCACTACCTAGTTGTGTGGGAATTGGCCAGCTATTTACTTCTCTGTGCCTGAATGTCATCCTCTGTGAAATGGAGATAATTTATAACAGCAACAATAAGTAATAACGCCAGTCAAGGTCGTTTAGTGTTCATGCATCATTGCAGTTAATCCTCACATCTCTACGAGGTGGAGGATATTATTGTCTTAGCTTAGAGATGAGCGCTCTGGAGACATGTTTGTTCTTTGCTCCAAGCCTCTCAGCTTTAAGTGCAGAGCCAGGATCCAAACCTTGATCTGCTTTACAATAAAGTCCGAGAACTTAATCTGAATGAATGTTCCACTGCCTTATTTTTTTTTAATCCAGAAATAAAAGTAGAACATTACATTGCCTGGGCATTCCAAAGCTCATAAAAGGTATAAGATTTTGGATAAAAGACCCTCTAACTTAAAGAAATGATTTCATACAACTCTTAGTAAAGAGGAATTTTGCTGCAATTTAAAATAAGAAAGCTTCTTTGTATGACAGAGGCTGGTCATCACTTCACCTTTCATTTTCTTCCTCGAGTTATCTACATTGTGATTTTCTATCATGTTATGATTTTAGTTTTGTTTAGGGAGCTCCAAATGTCTTGGCTGAATGAATGACTTAGGGATACTTCATTACTTCATCACAAGCTAATCATACTTTGTAATTTACCAGTGGATAGATGCTGCTAGATTCAGATTTTCATTTCCTCAACAATGTATTGTGACAGTAAACATGCCTGAGCTCACCAGCATATTTTTAGGGCAAGGAAAGCTAGCTACAACTTTCTAATTTTTTTTTTTTTGTATAATAATTGAAACCAAGTCCTGTTCACTTATCCTCAATTTGTTTTAATATCCAAATCACTTGGGCCTGCAACAAAGTATTTGACTAGTTACTTAATTGAATAACCTGTAGAATTCAGATAAGGGAAGCCTACTGAGCTCTCAGATCTAGTTCTTTTTTTATTTTTAGGGAAAGGGCAGTGAACAAGTTAAGAGAAGAGACAGTGACTTTCAAATATGGCTGCATAGAATCACTTGGAATGCTTAAAAATACTATTCACCCCAATCCAATTAAATCAGAGTGTCTGGGGATGGGACTCAGGTAGTGGAGAGCAATGTGAGTCCTGGACATGAGAAACTGGGAAGAAGGAGGTCATTTTGATTAAACAATAGGGAAAGAGCAGGGCTATTTCCAAATGCTACCATTGGGGGCTACTTCCAGCATTATATGTATTTTCATGTATGGCTTCCTTTCAGTTTTTACAGGCTTAGGGTTATCTTTAAACTAGATAATGATCTTGCTTTCCACCTATGATTTCTGGCCTTTGTAGCAGCAATGGATGAGAGATTTTCAGTTGTGAAAGAGCATTGGTGGGGGAAACTTCATCACAGAGAGTGGATGTTTGTGGAGAATCCAGAAGCTCTGATATCTTTTTGACCATTTTGATCTGGTGGCCATTTCTCAGGAGACAATAATGTTTCTTCAGATTAAACAACAAGGAAAACAATAGAAAAAAACTCCAGAATCAGCAGCTGCTTTATGAGAGAGCAGTTTACTATTGCTAGCCACTTTTTTCCTTTGGTTTTCTAGAATTCCAGACAAAAATGTTTCTGCCAACCTTCCCATGCAAAGGGAGCAACGGGAATTCTAGAGAAGGTATGCAGGGAAACCAGAAAAAAAAAATACATCTGTCTCCTCAGAAATGTTAAAAAGCAGGCTATTAGGTTTTAGGGTGGGATTGAGCTATATTTTAGGAAGTTTAGATGTTGAACGTTAGTGGCCCTTATGCTTGGTTGGTTTTAATCAATGCTATCAGTCATATTCTTCCATATACATGAAAATTCATTAAATAATCTCATTTGTTGTTGTTGGACAGCCTAGGTATGTTCAGTTGCACCTGAGTGTACATTTGGTCTGTGTGCCTGATGGTTCTGGAGGTTTAGTTGAAATCGGTGGGATGGACACATGAACAGCCCCTGTTAAGGAACACAGTCATTTGCGTGTACTTATGGTGAAGGAGAATGACTTTACTCAAAGAGAGGACTAAGTCAGTAAAGAGGCATGAGTGTGTATTTATAAAATGTGTGCAGGTGTATATCTTTGGACACCTGAAGGGCTCCCTCCTTCAGTTTAAACTGTGTTTCAAAGCTATTAACAATATTGCACAAACCTCTGAGAGATTTCATTTGGATTCTGCAGTTTATTTCAATGCTGCTTAATCTAATTGCCCCTTTGTTTTGTTCCCCCAAAATGATCACTTGAGTTTTATAATTTTTAGAATTTCCTTTGAACCAAGTATAAAGGAATATGATGGTTCAATTGTTGAAAAGAGAGATTAAAGCCAGGTTTTTATGAGAGCTTTGAGTTTTAAAATTATAATGCCAGTGTAAGATGAATATAAAATGTAAAATGGCAGGAGCTGGGTGTGGTGGTTCACACCTATAATCCCAGCACTTTGGGAAGGAGAGGCAGGCGGATCACCTGAGGTCAGGAGTTCGGGACTAGCCTGGCCAACATGGCAAAACTCTGTCTCTACTAAAAATACAAAAATTAGTCAGGTGTGGTGTCATGTGCCTGTAATTCAAGCTACTCAGGAGGTTGAGGAAAGAGAATCGCTTGAATCCAGGAGCTGGAGGTTGCAGTGAGCCAAGATTGTGCAACTGCACTCCAGCCTGGGCAACAGAGTGAGACTCTGTTTCAATAAACAAACAAACAAACAAACCAACAAATAAAATAAAACGGTAGGAACCGAACCAAGAGTAGAATTTTCTAGCCTCAGGAGTGGGACTTCAGAATCATAACTATTTGAGATAATCTATGTATTTTAAGAGTATTGTAAGTTATGGTGCAAGAGGAGTTTTGTAGCATACTATATGGTAAACTAAAGAAAACAGAATGATTCTATTCTACAGTTGAGGCTTGAAATAAGGAAGGTGAGGGTAAGTTTTTCTAGGCAATGCATACAACAGGGGTGAAACTGGCAAGAGAATGCTGGCTTACCTATTTCTTAGCTGCCAGACTGCGTACATTTGTTGCTCTCAGAGGCAGTTTTGTGACTTGTTTTATGAGAGTTGAGCATCTGTAGTTGAGAAACATCTTTTTCACTACAGAAATTATTCATTTCATTTTCACTGTGGTAAATAAAATAGTTTCTGCTATAGTGTTTAAATACCATTGAGATAAAATAGGAGGCTGTATTCTAAAAGTTAGACCCAATATTCAGAACCCAGTGAAGACGAAGGCCCAAGGTCAGGCCAGAGTTGTCATGGTGCCCTCAGTTAATGTTTTTGAAGCTTCCACTTGGTGAATGATTTTGGATGAAGGATTCTTTTAGTAATTTTATAAGTGACCTAATTCTCTCTTATGAAGCTTATTTTGAGAGTAAGCAGAAGGAAATGGTAGTAATAACAAGATTGGTTTGTGCTCATTCACACTTTTCTGCCATTCGGATTCTGGGAGTGGTGGGGTGGGATACAGGATGGCAGAAAAGAATGTGGAAGAAAAACAGGTGTGTAGCAGAAAGGGGATGTGCAAGGTGGAGCACATTTGGGGTACTTATAAGAGGGTTTCTTTAGAAAACACAGTGCTAATAACTCAGTATTTAAAGGCACATATTTGGGGATTCGCATATTTCCATTAACAGTTCTGTGAAAAGAAAATTTAGCAAAATCAGATTGATGACTGATGTAATTTAATTAGACTCCAGCCTCATAAATATGCAATGTTATTTGAATGAGGAGTTGAATTATTAGGCTGCCTGAGAAAAAATGACAATTTGGTTTGCTTCAGAGTTTGTTGCAAACATTTCTGCCCTTGTATAAATGTGTAAAATGATTTGGTAATTTAAACACTAGAAGAAAGGCTAAATTTAATTGACCAGTTTCAGTAACCATTTGTTACTTAATATAGAGATATTTTTTGCTCTCCTTTGCAGCCCTGACTCTCTTTTCCTGTTTTGTGATTGCAGATATTCCTTTTTTTTTTTTTTTTTAGACGGAGCCTCGCTCTGTCACGTAGGCTGGAGTGCAGTGGCCGGATCTCAGCTCACTGCAAACTCCGCCTACCGGATTTACGCCATTCTCCTGCCTCAGCCTCCTGAGTAGCTGGGACTACAGGCGCCCGTCACCTCGCCCGGCTAGTTTTTTTTTTGTACTTTTTAGTAGAGACGGGGTTTCACCGTGTTAGCCAGGATGGTCTCGATCTCCTGACCTCGTGATCCACCCGTCTCGGCCTCCCAAAGTGCTGGGATTACAGGCTTGAGCCACCGCGCCCGGCCAGATATTCCTTTCTTGAACCATGCCTTCTATAATAGCTTTGAGAGATGCTATTGGGTTTTCATTCTCCTGATAATTTCACACTGCCCTAAATCCATTGCATGGTGGCTTTACTAGCAAAACCAGAACAAACTATTAAGACTTTATAACGATATTAAAATCATTCAGTTGGCCAAAGAGACTTACTGATTTTTTTTTTTTTTTTTTTTTTTTGATGGGTTGGCAGGATGAAGTAGGGGAAAGGAGCATGAGAGTACTTTGTAATTTTTTTTTTTTTTTTTTTTTTGAGACGGAGTCTCGCTCTGTCGCCCAGGCTGGAGTGCAGTGGCGCGATCTTGGCTCACTGCAAGTTCCGCCTCCCGGGTTCACACCATTCTCCTTCCTCAGCCTCCCGAGCAGCTGGGACCACAGGCTCCCGCCACCACGCCCGGCTAATTTTTTGTATGTTTCCTAGAGACGGGGTTTCATCGTGTTAGCCAGGATGGTCTCCATCTCCTGACCTCGTGATCCACCTGCCCTGGCCTCCCAAAGTGCCGGGATTACAGATGTGAGCCACCGCGCCCAGCCTCTTTTTTTTTTTTTTTTTCAAATTAACCTTTGTTTTGAATAAAACTCTGGCCAGGCTAACTACCTGAAACTGTGAATTGATAGGCTCAATCTCCGAGATTAATTTGGCAACTCAGAGTGTACTAGAGCCCTCTCCATAACCATGGTGACTCTCTGAGCAGTCAGACTTTTGCTCTTTTATCTTCTCTGAACTAACTGCTCTTTACTTTTGGCCAAAATTCTTTCCTTTTCACTTCTTTTTTGTTCTGAGTTGGCTTAAGAACCTGCCCTACAGTGGATGAATTTGCAGTTTTCTTCATGTTTTATCAGTTACCCGACTATTTTAAAATGCCATTTCTAAATATTTTCCTTCTCTCTTGTCTTCCCTTCACTTTTGAAATGGATAAAGCAGAAGTTTTGTTTTTCATGCCTGCCTTCCCCAGTCGCCATCTGCACCATCTCTGCATTCTCTCTCTTTTTAATTCCCTGCAAGCGTTGCACAGCCCTGTATTCTCTTTATGCCATTTTGTTAGATTCTTTGCTGAAATGAAATATATGATTAATAAATGGGAAGGCCTTTACTAGTGATTGATAACTACTCTTAGAAACACTGTCATTTGCAATTCATTAAATGCCTTATTTGCCATTTATATTTACTGAAAATTGATACTCTATGTATTAGTTCTTTCTCAATGACAGATCACTGGTAAATGTATAATTAAAAGAGAGCTTAATTCCAATTTGTCTTCATTTCTCCTTGAAATAGTCTTACAGCTGTCATATGGACCGTCTTCTCCATTCCAATGCATTCCTCTTTGCCAATGCCCACAATTGTTCTCTCTTATTTATGAATTCCTTTCCTTAGGGCAATATTGTATTGTCAGAAGACCCAAATTCAAATTCTATCTCTGCCCCTGACTGTGAGACTTTGGACAAATAGTTAGTAGCCCCCAACCTCACTTTTCTCATCTGTAAAGTGGGAGTGAGAATATTTATTTCGCAGAATTATTGTGAGGTTCAAATGAGCTAATACATTGGAAAATGCTTTGTTAACTAAGAAATGGCATTTATATTGGTATTGAATTAGCCAACATGGCCCTCTAGCTCTTTTAAATAGAACACTTACGATAATGCCCCATACTTGCAGGTTATAGATATATTACAAAGAATGATTTGCAAGGAAAATAAAAAACTAGCCACAGATATGTAGTGAAACCCTCAATGAACAGTGCCAAATCTCTCCATTGCACAGAAGCCAGAGCCATCAGAGGGTGCAGCCTTATCAGTAAGGAGTTGGCTCAGTGGGGTTAAAGTCACAGAAGCACTGACCTACCCAGATCTGTGCCTATGCAAATAGAGAACAGTCAGTATATTGACTAATTTTTCTTCAGCTGATCCTGTCCTGAGATAACTCCAAGTGCTTTCCTACTTCTCACTGCTGTGCCTCCAGTCTATTCCTTTATACCTCAGCACCTGGCCTCCTGATTCCTTAATCTTGCTCTGGTCTGGGTTTTTCACCAAATGAAGCTTTCTTGATCACCAAACAGATTTCTTTCCATTTTCTGTCACTATCCTGTTTTCCTGAACTTCAAACTTAAGGTGGCCCTTAGCATGACAGGTAGAATATGGAAAGACTCTGCTCTCCCAGTGCTGCCTCTTCTTGCCTGTGGAGACCTAGAGTGTCACTGGTGGGGCTTCAGGTGGGTGGCCAAAGGCTTCATGCCCTCTGTGGGAGAATGCATTGACCCTTATCCCCCAGAGTATCTGATTTCCTCACAAAGGCTTGCACTGATTGGACAAGGGAGGGTGATATAAGCTTGGGATCACCTCCTCATAATTTTGTTGAGGTCAGAGACTGTCTCTCTTTCTGGCAAACCTTGATTTATGGGAGGCATAGGATTTGGGGGCAGAGCACATGTTTAAATCTGTGTCTGCTACTTATTAGCTCTGAGACCTTGGACATTGACATCACCTCTGTAACAGAGAGATGAGACCACCGACTTCATAAGAGTGTGGGGATGTTTCCATGACGTCATATTTGTACTGTGCTTAGCACTTTGAAATTCTCAGTAAAATCCTTCTCTTCAGTTCTGTGACCTCTGTAAAGCTGCTACTGTTACCACCACCCCTTATAGAAGAGAATCCTTAGTAGTAAAATAAATATTAGAATGGCACAGATGGACATACTCCTGCAAGTAGGTTTCTCCTCGAATTCCATTAAAGTGTCAATATTTTTTCTAGTGCTTCTCTCTTCTGACCAGCACCTTAGTAGTAGTCTTTAAAATTTTAGAATAGTGAAAGACAATGTTTTGGAGAAGACTTTTCAATACTTATTTACGGACAGCCCAATTTCTTTCAATCTTGGATGAACTTATTTTCACACTCTGATCTGTGGGCCAATGAATGGTAAGGTTGGGCCTGATTATTCTTTAGGGTCTTAATTATTCTTTTAGTAGGTAATTTAGGATTTATCAACTTTAGACATCTACTGTTCAATTAAAATATTTGAATATTTTTTGAATTAAAAATTTGAATAAAATATCTTAATATTGCTCAAATCAAATATTCACTACCTTTCCTGTAAAGAATTATCTCTGTGGCTCCAGATTTGCTCTGACCAATACATGCAACAGAAGTTTTTAAGATTCACCATGTGGTTCACTGTGTTGTATCTTTTTCCTGTTCCAGATAGAGGCTTATTTTAGCAGTCTAAGACCCAGAGGAAAGATGAAGATGAGGCACAGTTGGCCCAGAATGGGACACATAGCATAGCATTAGCAAGAAATAAACTTGTCATAAGTCACTGAGATTTTGGAGTTAGTTATTATGGAAGCATAACTTAACCTATTCTGACTGATATAGTGCATGTCATAGGTATAAATACTTATGAATTTTGATTAATGTTTTATTGATGTGCCAGTTATATATCCTATTTTAATACTTGGGGTTTTGTGAACTGTGAATTATGTTTAAATTGCAATTGGTTTTAATTTATTCCTTTTTCCTATACTGATTACAAGAGTTTCATGTGTAACGAAGTGTATACTTGGAAGATATTAGTTATTAATAAAGAAAACCAAATTTAAACTGGCTTAAAAGTTAAGTGAATGTATTAGCTTAGGAAACTGAAAAATCTAATAGATTATATGCTGCAGGCACAGTTTGATCAAGACTCTGGTCCTATTATTTTTAATGTTGCTCTTGGCCCTTCTTTCTTGTGTGTTGCTTCAGACTGTCACAAAATGTTTTACTACATACTTTGTTATTCATATTCAATAGGAAAGACAAAGCTTATTTTCTCCAAAACTTTGAAAAAAAATCATAATCTTTCCTCTAATTGGACTGAGTTAGGCAGTATGTCAGCTTTTGAAGACACTTCTGCGGCTAGAGGAACACTATGCACTGATTGGCTCAGATATGGGATACATGCCCATCTCTGAACCAAGTCTGAATCCATCCCTGGAGCTTGGAATAATGCCATATTAATATGGGAGAGCTAGATGCTATAACAGATAAATCCCAACTTCTCTTCGGGTTGATACCTTTATTAAGTAAACATTTATTTTTGAGTTATCTCGTAAACTGATATGGGTGTTGCTAATCCTAATGATTGGTTCACCTCCAGGAGGTTTTTCAGTATCTTAGAACTCTTCTGTCTTCAACGTGGCACTCCAAAATTGCTGCAAACAGAAAAAGAGATCTTGGAGAAGATGCATCTACTTCTCAACTACTTTAGCTCAGAAATGACACACATCACATCTCCTCAAATTCCACTGGTGAGAACTAATCATGTCACCTCTCCTAGGTCAAGAAAAGTTGAAGTGTGAGAAGATGCCTTCAGTGGGCATCTGCTTTCCAGCATCCACTCCATCCTGTGGAAGGCAGCATGAATCTTTGCTGATCAGCCAACTGACTCTGCCACGGATGTTAATCCCACCCACACAGCACAAAGGGAGATAAATGGAGTGAATATTGGGGAGGCAACTAACCATGTCAACCACACCAGGAAGCCAGGTCTTAATGTCAGACAGGCTTGATTTGTGCTGAAGCAGATGTGTGAGCCCTCCATTGCCTATTAGACTGACCAATAAGATCAAAAGTCCATGTGTTACTTGAAAATAATTTCAGAGAAATATATACTAGTAAATACATGATTACTTGTAAGATGTCAAGTTCCTCTCTCTGGAAGAGTAGGTGAGGGCTAAGGGTCAGGTGGGATGTAAAGTAGGGTGCTTCTTCTCAGGGTCATGGTGCATGGTAGCAGAGGGCTGATACTGTCAGTCATGTGCAGGAGGATTGCTGGGGATGAACCTGGAGAATGTGTCCATGAGGGTCACACAAAGGGGCCACATGCAGAACTGGGATGAAGCTTACATTGGGGAGGTGTTGGGGAACAAGACAATGCAGAAGAGTGAGAGGAAGGTGAGTAGTTAGGAGGGAAGTGGTTTTATGAAATTCAAAATTTGAAATGTAGTCCTAACGCTAGGGGAAGACTTTTAAGTGCTCTGAGTGCATAGGCAAGTCAATGGAGAAAAAATACAGTTCATTATAATTATCTACTACATAAGAGTTTTAATTATCAAGGCTTTCAGCTTGTATAAAGTACTTTGGGAACTTTTCTTACCCTTCAGGTGTCAGATTAAATATTTCTTCTCCAGAGAGACATCTTTGATGAGAATTTCCTCTACCATTGCTTCTTTATTACTGCATTCCTTGTCAAAGTTGTAATCATTGGTTTGTTTACTTTGTGGAGTCTACGTCTCATGCTGGATTGCTTGCTCAAGTGTTATGTCTCCTTTGACCCCCAACTGCACTGCATACTCATTACCTTGCACGGTGTGTGGAATAATATAGAATGAATGGTGTTTTCAATATTTTATGAGCCTATGATCATAAACATCTATTGATTTTTAATTTGAAGAATAGCTCTTTCAATCCAATTATGATGCTAGAAGTTAAAGACATTATTTCAAACTTTTAAAACTTAAAGATCACATATAAAGAATTTGTGATTTGTTGAAATTCCACTTGAGTGAATTTGAAGTTAAGTAAGATATTACTGTTGTGTGATACTCTCCAACAGTCTGAACTAGGACACAGTGTCAGAGAGCTCGGTTCTTCTGGTGGATCTTTATTTCAGAGTTTTGAGTCATCCATAGGCCTCAAATATCTGAGGCCCGGGACAACTTGGCTATAAGTTCCTGGGACCCCAGAGTCATCTTTGTCATTTCAAGGCCTAGAATAAAAGTAGATTCTCTTATCCATAGTCTCCAACTTGGGTCTGATTCCAGCTATTTCTGTGTAACAAACCAGCCCTAAACTTAATGGCTTGAAACAACAGTTTATTATTATTTTTTGTAGTTCTAGGTGTTGACTGAGTTCATCTGGGTGGTCTCACTTGCTGTCTCATGTGGTCGTGGTCAGATGTTGGCTGGGGCTGCAGTCATTAGAAGACTACTGGGTTGGACGTTCGAGTGACTCGATTGAATGGCTGCTGCTACTGGCTGTCAGAGTTCAGTTGAGGTTCTTGAGGACGTCAGTGTCTGCATATGGCTTCTTACAGCACAGTGGCTGGGTTGCTGGAGGGAGCACTCTAAGCTGCAGGGCTTTTTATGACCTAGCATTGGAGTCATGCTGTGTTATTTCTGCTATATCCTATAGGTCAAAAGGGAGTCCCAGGGCCAACCCAGATTTGAGAGGAGGAGACTACATAAGGACACGAATCCTGGGACTTATAGGTGGATAGGGTGGCATTTTCAGAGACTAGGTATTGTAGTCTATTTAGAAATGAATAGATCACAGTCTAGAATGTTAGGCCAGGTTTGTTCACACAAGACTCTTTGCTTTATTCAGAGGTTGTTCATGTTTGCTCCAGATCATGGTGGGAGTGGGGAAATGCCTTTCTCCTGGACAGATGTCCCAATTCGGGAATGTGCAATTGTTGTAACTTAAGATTCTCTAAAATATCAGGAAACTGAGCCCAAGAGATCTTAACTCTTCCTAGTCTGCTGCGTGGCTCATCCGATATAATGGCCAACTAGGGGACAGGATTACGAACCTTAGAAACTCTAAAGGTTCCAGGAGGTGTACACTGCTACTTGGCAGTTATAAACTGCTAAGGAGTGGCTGCATTGTATTTAGAAGTTCATCTGACCCTTAGATTCAGGAGAACAAATATCCCAGACTCGTTGAGATTTCTGAGCTGCTTCTTATCACTGAATTGTGAATCTTCCCCATCAGTCCCCTATTTCTTTTTTCTATTACATGAAAAATGTATCCAGACATTGTTTTGGAGCATTTGAAAAGAGTGGTAGTTTCTAGGAGACAAACATGTTTGTCATGCAAATTAACCCCTTAGTCTTAAAAAAGATTCTTCCTAGGGGAAGGATATAGATAGTGAAACCTTGGGTTTAGGAAAGCATTTTATAAAATTTCATTATATCTTTGTGGATAAGGTGTTGAAAATGGGCAGGATGAGTTAGACAGCTGGTGAAATAACTATGCCTAAAGATCTTGGATCTGTCAAATTGGGGAGACTGGTGGATGGCTGCCATAATCTGTCCTTGTCCTATATGATTTCACACTGGTATCTATGATGCAGACAGAGTGCTTCTTCAGCTTTTTAGATGACTTCACTGGGGTATATGGCCAATATAAAAGATAACAAAATATTATCCACGGTTAGTTTTTCAAGTTGGAGCTCTGCCTGGTGATCTGCAAGGTGTCACTCAGTAGATACAAATGTAAATTTGTGCATTTAGGTTCAAAAAATTAATTGCATAATTATGGGAAAGCTCGACAGAAGATTTAGATGAAGAATAACTAGTGGAACAGAAGCTGTCTATGAATAAGGGTGATCATGAGGCTTCTAAAAAGCTGGCATTATATTAGTGTAATAAAGAAATACATTAATTATGAAAATGATCCTTCCCTTTATACTCTAGATTATTTAGAGCATATCCAGTGTATTTCACCCAATATTGGTTGCTACCTTTGAAGAAGCACACTGACAGCCAGAGTATATGAAGCCATATCACGTGAGAAACTACAGAATTTTACATGTTCAATGGATATTTGGAAATTCAAGCAGCATTTGAGAATGGTCTTGAAAGATAGATTCACTTTTGAAAGAAATGTGGAAATGCAGAGAAAACTATATGAGCTGAGTCAGAGAATTATGAGATATGTCCGGGAAATGAGGAGAACCATCTCCTTTGTTTTAAGTGCATGGTGCATGGCAGATAGCAATGGGAGATGAGGCTGAAAATGTAGGTTGGAGAAGATGGTTCCAACCTGGAATGCTACATCAGGGTGTGTGTATTTACCTTGGTAGGCAATGGGAAATGATCCATGGCTTATAAACTAAGGAATAATAACAGTAATAATGATGATGATAATAATAAAGCTCATAGGCACTGTTCTAAGCTCTTACATATATTAACTCATTTAATTTTTGCAGTAGTCCTATGAGTTAGACATTGCTATCATCCTTGTTTTATAGATGAGAAAACATATAGATGAGAAAACAAAGGAGCAGAGGTTCAGTAACTTCCCCAAAGTCACACCATTCATAAAGGTAGAGCAGCAGCCTGGCCTGATGCTGTGCTCTGACCCCCTTCCCTGGACAATGCCCTGGTAGTGCCACAAGGGCTGAACTGCATGAGCCTCTTCTGCGCCCTCTGTAGCATCTGCTGCAGCACCCGGAACGCTGGTCCGCCATATACCCATCCTGGCCTAGCATTTCACTTCTCGCTTCTGCTTGGAATGACCCAACAGAAAAACAAGGTGCTGGAGATAAAGGAAGCAGATGATTTAAAAAAGTGATTAAGAAGCTGTGTTTACTTTTTGGATTTTGAGGCCTTTCAAGTTTCAGGTTTGAACAGTGGATTGTGAGCGGTGCATCTAGACTCTGGTTCACTGCCAAGAGCTGGGTGTGTCTAGTACACAGGAGTGATTTAAGAGTAATTTAAGTTTAAGTGCTCCCAAATGAACATTACCCCAGTAGCATAAGGTTAAATTCTGGCTTTGCAAGGCCCCAAGCAGACATTTAAAAAAGAGAAACTTTGGCCCTTTGTTCAAATCACACTGATGTCTGGATGCCTGGCAATTCTGGTACTACTTGGGTGGCATTGATGTTTGAGAGAGAGAAAAAGGTTGACTGGAGCTGGGGCCCTTCTGCCCTCTGCTATTTGTCCCTCTTCACCCTTACCAACAAGCCTTGGCTAACATCCTCAAGTGAGAGAGATTAGCTATTTAAATAGACGGTCTGAGTTAGTAAGACAGGGTGTGGGTTTAACAGTGACTTGGATAAACTTACTTGTGATGCTCCTGTATGAACACATTAGCTTAAAAAAAAACTTACTGGGGCATGATCTCAAAAGCTCTGTAAATAAGGGCTAGAACCTGTCCAATTAATGTTGGCTAATACTTGCTTATCTTGTTGCCAGCAAAGAGGTGTGTGTGTGTGTGTGTGTGTGTGTGTTTCTGCACACATTTGTGTGCATACTCCTGTGTGTTCTGGAGACTTGGGAATATTTAGCTTAATGACTACATTTGTTTTGACCTAAAGTTAGTTCAGTCATTACTGCAGTTTTCCTCTCCTTCTATGATAATGCTTTAGGAGCATCTCAGTGCTCTTGCCCCTGCTGTCCCTGCACTGTGGCTGGCAGTCCTGTTCAGTCACACTAAATGGCCCCATTCTGTGGGGTGAGTTCTCTAACAGCACGGCTGTGGTGTGGACACAGCGATGCCTTTTCTCAACAACCCCTCCCCGCTGCCTGTTGTTTTTTTTTTTTTGCCAGGGTCACTACTGTTTACCTCTCTCTTTCTTTTTCCTTTTCCTGTCTTACTTTGTTTCCTCTCTGACCACCCTTTGCTTGTCTTAGGCTGTTTCTTAGTTTTCCCTTCTTCTTGACCCCCAACCTTAGCCTCTCTTCTTTAGCTGGCTGACGAAACATGGCCACTTTACCCAAGGCACAATGAGACCAGATCACTGCACAAGGGGCTGAGGACCCTGACATGGAGTGCTGGGATGCTTGGGGACTACCTTTCCAGTGGTTGATCAACACAGAGTGTGTGTGTGGGTGAATTATTCTGTGCTATCTGTGGGAAACAGGCAGTGCCAAATCCTTGGCAGGAATGTCATCCATGTATAGTGATGCCCACACCCTCCAAGAACCTTTTGTTCTTTGAATCCCACTCCTGCGGGTTGATATTTTCGTGAGACTAGTGCATAGCCCAGCATTTTTCTTCCTTCTAATTCATTTAACACACATATGCACACATCTATCTTCTGCTAAGATATGCTAGTATGAGATAAATGGGAGCACAAGGATCATATTGCACTTGAGTTATATCATTGCTGACTTCCTGAGAAGCCTGTTCAAATGACTAGAGAATGTTAACTAAATTGAGAATGTGTTTCTCTGAAGTGGAAGTGAGCAAAACATCTGCTTTTATAACAGTCTGCTTGCCTGGATAGTCATGTACCGTTTTGTTGTTCCAGAAGACTTTCAAGCAAATACACTGGTGAGTTTCAATGACTTGGAACTTCCTGTTTTGTGATTTTAAAAAAACGCCTTTGGAGAATGGGCAATGTTCACAGGATTCAGTGTTGCTTTAAATGTATTCTTAGTCCCCAGGTTATCACAGGGAAAGATTGATTAGGAAGTTACACGGGATAGAAAGCAGATGATAGGTCCATTGCTTTTTTTCCTTTAGTGCATAGCATTTGTTGACACTATTGTGTAATACAATGAACCTAGTGTTGGAGATGCTAAGGCCAAGAAATACAGAACATTGAAAGGACAAGCATCCTACAAAATGTTCAGGAAGTCCATCCAAGCCTTTTCCTTTTGATTTACAACTTTTGTTCAGATAGGGCCTCGGAAAATCAAACCAAACAAAAATAAAGACCTTTGGGATAAGCTAACTGAGATGGGTTGCCATGAATTTCATGAAGAATTTGAGGGACATAATATTTAATGGTGATATTGGCAGATAAAACAGGTTTTCTGGTGTTTGCACGTGAGAGAAGTGACTTTGGTCGATCTACTGTTTGACTCAAAAGCATAAACTTGGAGAGTATGGAATTTTTAAATTGTCACCTCTTGGGCAGCCATCTTCATCACCTCTTTGGACTTTGAGTTATCCCATGTGTGAAATAGAGCGATAAGTTTAGATTATTATTATTATTATTATTATTATTATTATTATTTTTGAGACGGAGTCTCGCTCTGTCGCCCAGGCTGGAGTGCAGTGGCCGGATCTCAGCTCACTGCAAGCTCCGCCTCCCGGGTTTACGCCATTCTCCTGCCTCAGCCTCCCGAGTAGCTGGGACTACAGGCGTCCGCCACCTCGCCCAGCTAGTTTTTTGTATTTTTTAGTAGAGACGGGGTTTCACCGTGTTAGCCAGGATGGTCTCGATCTCCTGACCTAGTGATCCGCCTGTCTCGGCCTCCCAAAGTGCTGGGATTACAGGCTTGAGCCACCGCACCCGGCCTTAGATTATTTTTTATTTCTTTTTTTTTTTTTTTTTGAGACGGAGTCTCGCTCTGTCGCCCAGGCTGGAGTGCAGTGGCCGGATCTCAGCTCACTGCAAGCTCCCTCTCCTGGGTTCACGCCATTCTCCTGCCTCAGCCTCCCGAGTAACTGGGACTACAGGCGCCCGGCACCTCGCCCAGCTAGTTTTTTGTATTTTTTTAGTAGAGACGGGGTTTCACGGTGTTCGCCAGGATGGTCTCGATCTCCTGACCTCGTGATCCGCCCGTCTCGGCCTCCCAAAGTGCTGGGATTACAGGCTTGAGCCACCGCGCCCGGCCGATTATTTTTTATTTCAAGATGATGCTCTGTGATTGGGTGACTGTCTTTACCTCTTTGGAGTTTGAGTCATTCTGTCTGTAAAATGAAGCTATACATCTAATTTTTTTTCTCAGAAATATTACCTGATTGGTGAATGCTAGATGGTTGATGAGGGAATGGAATATTTTGCATGGAGGACAGTGTCACTGGAATTTTTAGCACCTATTTTTGAATGAGTCTCACGTGATATGAGATTTCTAAGAGTTTTTCACATAACTTTGTTTTGAATTTTTGAAAAATATGTTTTGAATATATATATATATATATATATATATCTCCAGAATGCCTCTGAATAAGTGAAAGGAAGGAATGACTGAGACCAGAGGATAGCCAGTGGCCTTTCCTTGCTCTCAGTTCAAGCTAGGTCTGTGTATTGCCTTTTACACAAACCAAGTGCTGGTGTAGACAGGGTCCCTAAACTTAGCAACTCATTGAATTGGTGCTGAGAACATGGTAGAGAAAGATTCAAAATGCTGCTGTTCTACCTGAGACAGGAAAAATGAAAGCAAAAGAACATCAGCAAGAACAGACAAACTTAAACTTGTAGTTCCATGTCACTAGCCTGGGGTTTCCCAAACTGTGGGGTGAATGGGGTAATTTGGGGGCTCATATCCTGAGTACTCAACAGCCTTGAACCAATAAGTGAGAGTTATGTACTTTCAAGCTCTCTGTTAGTCCTTCTAATAAGTGCAAGTGTAAATGAAGTTGAATATTTGCTAATTTCTCTAGTCAACAGAAAGAAGCTTCATTGGATAGCAGAATTTAGCTAGAATTTAATAACATTGTTTTATCTTCTCTCTTTTTACGATTCCCTCTATTATAGCAAATGGTACTGACTTTCCTTTTGAACTTGTTCTTTGAGACAGAATTTAGAGGACAAAAGTGAGTGCTTGAAGAAAATCATGAAGTAGCTATTGCCCAGGTGATGCACAGATATTTGCAAAGGAGGTACTGGGATAAGTGAAGTTTGGGAAACACTGCTGCAGATACATATGAAAGTAATTTAAAAGAGGCAAGGCTGGGCTTTGAAGCCAGGGCACTGACCCCATGGCTGGGGATCCTTCTGCATTGTCCTTGTGCTCCACCACTGCAGAGCTGCCTGCAGCCTGACCCGGATAGCTGATGGAGGAGGACATCAATATGCTTCCCTCAGCACTGCTATCAGGTTATCTCTACATGGGGATGGAGGCTTCCCTCCTGTAGGCTCGGCAAATTCTTATGAGAATGAATTTGGGGCTGGGCAGAGTGGCTCACACCTGTAATCCCATCACTTTTGGATCTCAGCACTTTTATACAAACCAAGTACTGGTATAGACAGGATCCCTAAACTTAGCTCATGGAATTGGCGCTGAGTACATGGTAGAGGAAGATTCAAAATGCTGCTGTTCTAGTTGAGATGGGAAAAATGAAAGCACAATAACATCAACAAAAATAGAGAAACTCAGCCTTGTAGTTCCATGTCACTAGCCAGGGATTCAAGACCAGCCTAGGCAACATGGTGAGACCCCTTCTCTACAAAAATAAAAATACAAACTGAGCTGGACATGGTGGTGTGTACCTGTAGTCTTAGCTACTCAGAAGGCTGAGGTGAGAGGATTGCTTGAGCCCAGAAATTTGAGGCTGTAGTGATCTATGATCATACCACTGTATTTCAGCCTGGGGAACAAGAGTGAGACCCTGTCTTTTTTTTTTTTTTTTTTTAAGAATAAATTTGGGGGCAGAATTTCCAGAATAGTAGGTCTTTCTCCCCATAACTTGTGAAGAGTAAGAGAAAAATGCCCCAAACTGCATCCTTCTCATGGGCCCCTTGTCAAACCAAGGTGACTTTCTGAGGTAGCCACTCACCGGGTGCCAGAAAACCCTGAGCCTGTTTGTCCAGTTCTCTGTACCTGTGCCATAAGCAAAAGTTTTGTGTCTTCAGCAGAGATGATATTGTTCTGGGGTTTGGCTTTCCCTCACCCCCAGGGGCACAGTAGATGCTAATGACTTTGTAACGGCAGCAGGGGGTCATGACAGAGAGCTGCTGTGTATTGAGGAGAGAAGGCATGTTTCTTTCTTCATTGTGTGGAGAGTGTCACAAGCCACTCTCTCGCCATCTGCCCATCATGCTGGGATTTGCTTAGATGGCCAATGGAGGAGCAGGCTGGGACTAGTCCTTGGCAGGGCTCCGCAGAAGGGCTAGGAGAGGTGGGTTGACAGCGGAAGCTGACATTCTGCTGTTCTCAGGAGGCTCTGCTTTGATGGATGGCTGGGCAGCCTGTGCTGCCCAGACCACCAGTGGCGGTTGAGGTGGCGAAGTGTGTCCCTGTTAACTCCACTCTGGGCAGTGAACTGAAGAGGGAGCAAAGCCCAGGAAATGGGCCTTTGTGGCAGTGGTGGAGGTAGAGTGACCCACAGCAAACCTCATCACTTGTCCCTAACCATTCAGTAGTTCCATAGGCAGTGAGCTTGGAATCTTAGTAAGAGAGATCTTGGGGTGGGGTGTGAACTTTCCACAAAGGCATTACCTACATGCACGTTCCTGTACACATGTAGCCTTCCAATCTCATACTTAAGAACACTTACTTAACTAAAATATGCCTATTCCAACAGCAGGAGCCCTTGGCTGGGGATTGGAGTTGTTATTAGTTTACTATTTAGTATTAACTGAGTAAACTTTTAGAAAGGACTGGATGGGGGTGGGCACCTGGGACTGGGGTGCATTTGCTCTGGCTCTACATTTATGAAGGACCTCAAATTTCATTATGTGACATTTTCTCTAAACAAGGGTATATATACTACAACAGATACACAGAGGCTAGAAAAAAGTCCATCATAAAACTTCACACTTGTGTTCTATTACAAAACCACATTGTCTGCATGGCATTATGATGTTGGCAAATATATAAATCTTGTATTTATAGACATTTTTAAAATGTAAAATGCATATATTTATTTTATGTAAACATTGTAAATATACCATAACTTTTATATCCTTCTTTCCCTCCTCCTCCAATGGCTATCTTTAGAGATTCAAAAAAAAAAAAAAAATTTCAAGCAGGAGCAAGACACTGAGATGAGGGAAGGGAGGGGATGGGATGGGATGGTGTTCTTTATTAAGTGCTTTGAGTTCTTTGGAAAGTCAAACACCATGGAAATCTACTTAGCTTCAGCATATTGCTTGAGAGGTACTCTAGTAAGCCAAAGTTTGCCTGGCATAGGATGTTTACCAAAGTGGAGTGGCCAGAAATGAATGCCTCGAATTTCTTCACTCTGAATTCTGCTCCTCAGGGCCCAATAGCTGACTTTCTAATCTGCAAGAGCACCTGTGCTTCCTGGTCTCTGGGCCTTTGCACATGCCGTGTCTCTACTTGGACCAGGAATGCTCCTCCCCCGGAGCTCCTTCTTGAGAACTCTGAATCGTCCTTTAAGACCCAGAGAACTTGTTACCACTTCTTTGATACATTGCTGGATCGCATTTTCAGCATAGCCCCTGAACTCCCACTGCACCATGGAAAGAATTGTTTCCTCCCCTGAGATGCTTTGGAGCCTTGTATGTACCTTGATGATGTATATAGATAGCTGTGTGTGTCTCGCCACACCATGAGCTTCCTATAATAGGGTCACTTCTAATTCATCCTTGAATCCTCAGCCAAGAAACCTGCAAAGGAAAGGCACTCCATAAATGTTAAACCTAATTGACTCTCTTAATAAAATGATGAGTGTAACCTCTAACACTATAAAAATTAAACAAAAACTCTCAGAAGCAACAATGTGCACTAAAAATTAATTTGAAAAATTTCCTTCCATATACTGTTAGCAAAGTACTTTTCTTTTATAGGCCTCTCCTGTGCTATAAAACTCTTGAGTGTTCTAAAAATATTTTTAAAAATAGGCATTTAGAACCTCTTTAATGAACTACTTCCAAATGTGGTTAAGATATTTGAGGCTTTCCCCGCAGCAGGTGTAAAACCAGCAGTTGGAGCTGAACACCAAGAAGTGGGAATTCTGGCTCAGAGACGCAGAGGTGTCTGTCTTGAAGTTTCACAGGTGGCAGGCGACACTATTCTTGGTAGAGACCCTGGCTAAAGGGTTGAAGTTCTCTCTGGGAGTGCTCTTTGGTATGTACAGCAGCTTCCTGAGCTCTTGCAAAATAGTTGGTGCATCTTAAATTCTCCGACTCCGACTTTATGTTTGCACAGGCAGGCTTGAGGCCCGCTGCTTCACCTGTGATCTGACCACAGCACTGCTCCAATCTGCGGTGTAAATTGCAACTTTATCCACTCCCTCACATAACTGTAAGTTAATTCTTGTCCTCTTTCCTGATTTCCTAATGGCCCTTGTTTATAAACGTGCTTTATGGTAAAGGCCATTTATGTGAGTTTATCTCACAAGTTAAAATTAAGAAGAACAAAGGCTGGTCTAAAATAGAGCAGAAGACAAAAAAATAAAAAGGTGTTGTGGACCAAAGAAGAAGTATCAATTATTTTATTTGCTTCTAAGAGTTTAGCTTCAAATGCTGCCCTAAGAATCCATTATTACTAGAAATTCAAAATTATATTCCAATTTAGATTTAGATTGCAATGCTGATTTTTTTTCCTTGTGTAAGGAATAACAATTTTAGATTTTATTTCAAAAATAACATGTTCATCTCTGATTAAAGTACAGCATATATGTAATTCAATGTAAGAATCCACTTAAGTATTTTTCCTTTGCTTGACTTATGCCAATGTGTATTTAATGCAGTGTAGAAAAGCATTAATTAAGCTGTTGGGTAACGTCACTCCGTATCAGTTTCAGGTATGATCATGTGAATAGCGAGAAGTATAATAGCTGTGCTTGTATCTTGGCAGCAGATGGCTTTTCGCTGCTGCCTCATTGCTCTGAGGCTCTGCAGAGGCTAACCACATAAAATGACTTTCGCATCTCCCTTCAAACCTCACGACATAGTGCCATTTTTGCTGGGCCGTGTACACCTGCTTTCACTAGACTCCAGTCTCGTAAAACTGTCAATTGGATCCTTTCACAAGAATACATTAGCATTGTTTAAGGGGTTGTGCATCACTTTTTTGACTGCCACAGTTTGTTTTAAGCAGAACTTAAAATGATTAATTGATTGATCCTTCTTTAAGGTATTACAAATACAGACCGACATCAGCAATTTTAGTGACACATTGAGCATTCACATAACCCTCAGATAGCATTGTTATGTGTGTTTGTGCATGCGTGTGTACTCACTAGGGCAAGATGTTTATGGAGACATATTAAGAACCAAGAAAGGGAAAACCCCACTTATTTGAGAGTTTGGGAAAAAGAGAAGCAGGGATAAGATGAAAGAGAAAAAAGGAGAGAAAAGAAACCTTAAAATTCACATGGGAGATTGTCAAGGAGCAGAGAAAAGATATCCAGGAAATTTGAGACCTCCAACATTTCTGAGATAATCAAGTAAAGGATGAAACTCTGAAGACTGTTCCTAGAAGCCAGGTGTGTTTTAAGCGTAGGGAAAAAAGCTAGGCTGCTCAATCCTTTAAAACTTGAAACTGTTGTTATCATGAGGGAGAGGAAGGCTGACGTAGAGGTCAGGCCCTGGGCAAACCAAACCTCTGAGCTACCCACCACCGGCTAGTTCATCTCAGTGATCTAACGAGATCTGGTGAGGCTCTTTTTGTTGAGTGAGAGAGAGAGAAATAGATACAGATGTGACATTTCTTAAGACTTTATGAATTAAATTTTCTATTAGCTACTTCAAGGGCAAATAATATGTTAAAGCAACAGGGTACTTTCTGCTCCCAAGCCCCACTTAATTATTATTAACTCTTTAATTGGACAAAGTCTGTTTATGCAAGTCAGATATAGAGAAATTTACATAGTATATATATTACCATGGGAATTCCTCTAATATACATTTGTCAATCAAAATAGAGATGGGTCTTCAGGTTTAGGAGGGTGAGGATAAGTTACACCACAAATGGAAACAGATACAGCTGTTGTTATAAACACACCAGTCCTATGTCATGCTTATCTGAATTCTTTCTGGTACTCACTTTTAAACCAAGAAAAATCTCAGGAAAATGTTAGAGATATTTTTGCACCTTCACAACCATCACTTACATAAGGAAACTTTTGAACAAAATGAGTTTTTGGAAATAAAAGTGATAAATGGTTGTAATATAAAAAGTTACATACCAAATAATAGCTTATGCCATATTTTCAACATGCCAGTTTTTGGATGGGTAATTTCTTTGGTAATAAATTTGAGTTGAGTCTGAAATGGGAGGTTTGTATTTACTGTAGGATCTATACTTCTGATCATCTCTCCTAATGTGGGAATAATCTCTGATTGCTGGTCAGTTGCCTTGAGATTCTCAGGTGGAAATGAAGCTCACATTGCCAAATATTTTTACTGGGCCTAATGATAGATCACCTGAGTGTATCCGTCCTTAACAATTAGCTTCAATTTAGAAGACATTTAGAGTCTTTTAAAAGACATTTAATAGCAAGTGAAGTGATTTGTGGAAATACTGTGAATTTCAGTCTTTCAGATGAAAGATGATAATTGGATTGAAGTCTTTTTTTCTGATTTATTATTTGTGTTCCTATTTCTTACACAGTGAAACTTCTTATTTTTCAGGGAACTGAACTTGTTTCAACCCGATGGCTGATACAATTATTAGAGGGTTGTGTTGCTTTATGGGCCCTGTGTTAAGACTTTTAAGTACATTTGGTATGTATTAATAATAGGCAATGCTTAAGAGCCTGGCAAAAAGAGAAAACTGTTGTGAAAACAGCTTTAACCTGTCAGGAATGAGAGTGAGAAGAGGGAGCTAAATAGGTGATGTATTTCATCATCTCAGATTGGTATATTTTAGAGGAGGTGGAATAAAAAGAATAAAGTAATACACACTCCATTGGAAAACAGAGAATCTAGAAATTAAAAAAAAATCTAAGCAAAAACATTGTTCTTCTAAGAAATAAGTCTCACTATTAATTTTACACATGCCAAATGTTAATAATTGCCTTTGGGCAACTGTGGGTGCGTTTTCGTTCATCACAGCTGTCAAAAAACCACAATACTGCTTCCTAAAGCCAGTTTTCTTTTCTTTTTCTTTCTTTCTTTCTTTTTTTTTTTTCAAGGACAAGTCTCCTTGTCCTGAGCTCTGAAACTCAGAAGGGTTGGGAGCTTTGGGGATGGCCAGAGATTTCAATCTTGATGAGAAATTCCTTGTCAGTGACAAGTTGCTATAAAGCAGGGCAGTTTTCCCAGAGGGGCTGGTAAAAATACACACGCATTAGTAAAGTAAAGCAAGGGGAAGACACTGCCAGGTCTAGCTGTCCAGTCAGAAGTCAAAATGTTTGTGCACACCAGACAGTGTGTCTGGCTACCTCGAGGGAGGGTCCATGTTTGGTCTGGGAAAACAGTTCCATGTTCACCACCAGGGAAGGCCTATGGGTGAATAACAATGACCAGGCCCTACTAGCCAGGAAGAGCCTCTTTTCTAAATGGCTGTCTCATTAGGTTGAGTGGGAGTGTTTTTCAGCATGCAGCTTTGAGATAGAGCAGCCCAAACGGCTGTTCCGGTCAGAGGGTAGCACACAAGTCTGTGAACCCAGAACGTTTCCGTGGATTGGCCTTTCAGTGGAAGGCGGCCACCCACTTGGTGGTGTTGCTGTGGCCATCCTCAACTTTTCTTTCCATCTCTCTTATATCTTTAGGGGACTTTCAGCCAGTGTGGAGTGCTGGGCATATTCTAGAAGGCTGCACAATAAATTCTCACTTTCCAACCAAAGATTTTTCAGCATAAACATCCAAGAGGGCAGTGTGTCATACTGGTAGAGAGGCACCAATTACATAAAAGCCGGTTCTGGTCAGCATGTGTGTAATTATTTATTTCAGCTTTCTGTAAAAGGAGGGGCGTTTTATTCAAGCCAGGGAGAAACCTGGCATTTTCCCAGTTGTGAAATTCTATTGACAAAGGTGTTAACTGAAGGGCAGGGTAACGTGGTATGCTAGGCCCCTGCGCCTTCATCTGTGTGACCTGGGCATGTGTCAGGCCCAGACTGAACTGACCAGAATGACTTTGATTTGATGACCGTTAAAGGTCAGGCACATAATGGGATCAGATGTGTCAGTGGAGGGTGAAGTACATAGCATAATAGATTGATGGTAATTAAGTAGTCGTGTTTAATAAGAGTCATCAGAGTTAAACGCATTGTTGGAATGAGCAGCTTGGGAAAGCAATGAGAAGGCATGAAGAAAGGAGGTGGGAAATATGTTAAGGAATAACTTTTTTGTTACACTAGAGGAAAGATCAGAGGAAAACCAGCGTGTGTGCGTGTATGTTTTAGGAGAGCTGTTTTTAGACAGCATTTTATCTGTCTAAAAATTGGTGTTTTTGTTTTTTTGTTTCTAGATGATTTTTTTTTTTTTTTTTTAAGGGACAAGTAGGGTTAGTAGAGGAGAATTAAACTTTATGAACTTATAAATGGCCCCAAATGATCCTAATTCCCCATATGCGTGTCTAGAAAATGCAAACCACAATCCTCCAAATAAAAATAGTTCAACAAATATTTCAGATGAGATTGGGCACGTTCAGGATGGCATGGCTGTAGACAGTGGTATGGCCATAGACTCAATAAATATTTCAAACATTAATCTATATTTTTTATAGGATGAGAATTTGGGTTGTTACTGGCTTTTTATTTATTTGTATATAAATCATAGAACTCCTAGAATTGATTAATTGCTTGTTCAGTGAAACTTTTGTAGTTTTGGAAAATTATCATTCTTCGATAATACTTAATCATATTATTGTGAAGCATTATCATTTAGTAAGACAGCACATTGAACTAGAATACATGAATAAGGGCAGGTTTTGATTGCTGCAACCATTACACATTTTCAGTATTATTTTTGTCAGTTTGCACAAATCATCAATGGTTATTGGGGTTTGCATGTAGATTACCTAGGTTCAATGTAGAATGAGCAGGTGTTGAGAATGCAAACAGTTAATTAGGACGGCGTTGACTGCACCATCTGATAATGGGGAGTCCAGGTAAGGGGCTTCACATCTAATCTGAATTGTAACTTGACAAATCTCAATGATCCCTTCTTTGTGCGATTTCCCTCCTAGTTCTGTGTCACAGAGGTATACTAAAGAAGTGTTCTGGCTTACAGAAGTTCTGACTTACTCTTTTCATCTGATCTTCGTTTCAGTAAATCTCTACCTGAATGCAGAGCTGAGCTGGGAAAAGACTGTGAAGTGGATTTTTTTTTTTTTTTTTTTAATGAATTACCTGTCTTTCCTCCTTCTAGCAACCATGACCTGGACAGTCTGACCCCAGAGCCTCTGCACTTAATTGCTATGCTATACTATCTGAGAGTTCTCAAGAGTATGGCTTGGTTTCATGAGAGTTTTATCTTATCTTTGAAACTCTGGTACCAACACAGTGCCAGGCACACAATAAAAGAGAAGTCATTTAATCAGATTAACTCACACTGATATTAGCTAACTTATGCATTCTGACAAAAGTGTCTCAAGAATAGGTGATATAACCTTTGTCTATAGGTGGAAGTTGATGTTTTATGAGATCTATTTGAGTGGGCACCACAAATAGTATCAGGCGCAGAACCATCTACTCTTGCTCACTCTAAAAATATTCTCTTTGTAGCGTATGGCCCAAAGTAAGTGGGGTCTTAGCTACATGGAGTCCAATGGCTGGAAGTGATGTTAGTCTAACTCCTTTCGTTTAAAAATGAACTGATTCTGTTGGTGGCTGGGCACGGTGGTTCACACCTTGTAATCTCAGCACTTTGGGAGTCCTAGGGGGGCAGATCACCTGAGTTCAGGAGTTCAAGACCAGCTTGGCCAACATGGTGAAACCCTGTCTCTACTAAAAATACAAAAAAATTAGCTGGGCATGGTGGCAGGCACCTGTAATCCCAGCTACTCGGGAGGCTGAGGCAGGAGAATCACTTGAATCCAGGAGGTGGAGGTTGCAGTGAGCCGAAATCGCACCACTGCACTCCAGCCTGGGCAACAAGAGTGAAATTCCTTCTCAAAAAACAATCAAACAAACTGACCTCTGTTGGCATCTGGGTGACAGTTCAAAATATTTAGTATGAAGAAAGAGAGTTTGGAGTGCTTAAAATACAGATTATCATCTTTTAAACTTGGTGGCCAATGTTTTATCTCATGTCTTGTCTCTTGATTGGAGTCATAAGGACATTTTTCTTCTTTTTATAGGGTTTTGCCTTACCTCTTCTGTCAATGATGCAGTAATGGTGAGGGCTGACAGTGACAGTGCAGAGCTAACACCACAGATGTTCTGGGCACCTATTTATTGACAGTTTGAGGAGGTTACAAAAACAACTCCTACCTTAGCTTGTTTGTTTATTTATTTATTTTTGAGACGGAGTCTCACTCTATTGCCCAGGCTGGAGTGCAGTGGCATGATCTCAGCTCACTGCAGCCTCTACCCCCCGGGTTCAAGCAATTCTCCTGCTTCAGCCTCCAGAGTAGCTGGGATCACAGACGCGCACCACCACGCCCAGCTAATTTTTGTGTTTTTAGTGGAGACGGGGCTTCACCATGTTGGCCAGGCTGGTCTTGAACTCCTGACCTCAGGTAATCTGCCTGCCTTGGCCTCCCAAAGTGCTGGGATTACAGGTGTGAGCCACCGTGCCTGGCCAGATTGTTTATTTTTTGAAAACATGTATAAACAATCGAATCAAAGAGCTATTCTACAACAACTACTACTACTATTATGACTACTAGTTGCTTACATTTTTGGAGTATTTTCTGCATGCCAAGCATTGTTCTGAAGACATGTAGTAGTGTACTTGGTCCTCACAACCACTCAATGAGGCAGGTGCTATTAATATGTCCATTCTATAGATTAGGATAGTGAGACACTGACAAGTTATGTAAATTCTCAATTAAGAGGTTAAGAAATGTGAAATAGAGCACAGTTTCAAATTAACAGGAAAATTCACCAACACTAGCTGATATACCAGACAATTCTTATCTCTTTTAAATTCTTCACAAGGTTTTTTTTTTTTTTTTTTTTTAAGCTTGAGTAGACATCTTAGGCTTTCTAAGCAGCAAGGGAAATTGGAGAGCAGCTGGCCTCACAGCATCACTTTATTGATTAGAAATGTCAGGCTCAGAGAGGTAAAGTGACTTTCTTAAGACCACAGAGCTCTTTGAATCTAGACTTTAAGCCCTGCACTCTTTTTCCTATATCAGGCAATATTTCTCATGCTACATTTTCGTTTTCAAAATAGCATAAAATCCTAGTGTTTAGTCTTCTATCTCCTTCTATTTTACAGAAAAGAAAACAAAGACACTTTTAAAAAAACTAGATCTCAATTCCTTGTTGAGTACTTATCACTAGCTCTGGTTGCTTTAGAATCTGTGGTGTCAGAGGCCTGGACCTTTGCTTGCTCCCATGAGCCTGGTGCCTGGCTGCACCTTGATAAAGATAATAATAGGTATTATCGGCCTCTCATATTCTGCCCTCACTAGGGTATTTTGGCTGTGGTTACTTCCTGAGCCCATGGAGACAACCTTGGCTGAATTACTTAGAACACTTTTTAATCAGAACCAAGCACCTTATTTTACCAAAATAACTCCTTTTAAAAGTGTCCCAATTTGTTCAACAGATAAGCATCAAAGGGCAATAGAAAAACTGGAAGCAGACATCATAATTAGATGACTAAAATGAAAGAGCAGAGTGATTTAGCAATGACTGAACATTTGGCAAAGAATTTTCATCAGGCTTCATCCCAATTCTTTCAACAGAGGAGGGAAGAAGCTTCTGAGAACTGTTTGAAATGGTGGAATAGCAATTAAAGGCCTTCGTCATTAACGGAGAGGAAGCAGAAATGAATGTATTTGCCAAATATGGCATTATGGGCATTGGAAGTCAGAGGGTTGCAATGGAAATAAACCTGTTGAAAACCAAATAAGATGAACACAGGGGAGTACAAAAGAAGGAAGGAAGATGACCATCACTCTGGCCCTCTGAGCCTTGTGTTAAAATGAGAATTCTGTCCCCTTCTAAGAATAAGCCTTCCAGTATGCACTTCAGGAAGTCCCATTGCTTCGGCTCGGATGGCTAATACGAAAAACAAAGCAATTGTTTGTTGACACGATATTCTAGCAGGTGCAGTTCCATTTTAAACAAGAAGCCGCTATTGTTTTCAGGAATCGTGTTGATGGCTGTCTTAGAACATGAAGGGCTGGTTCCGCAGGGGGACACCAGGGTGCTGTTTTTCATTTTGGCCCTTGGGGCCAACAGTTCTCAGCCTCTGCGCATTTATGACTAGCACCTCCTACAGGGTGGTGTGAGTTTTAAAAAGGAAGGCAAGTTTGTTTTTATAAATAATATTTAAAAAACCTTGATTTTCATATTCTGAGGAAAATTCTTGGGCAGAAGGGGAGAGTAGGGCTGTCCAGATATTTATCTGGTAGTCACTGAATCCTGGGGGTGGAGGAGACACTTGATTTACCGTCTTCGGTTCAGGAGGAAGCCCAATCAACAAGGTAAGGGCTGTGTGGTTAACTAGCAAGTGAGAAGGGACTTTGGAATTAAGGCTCGGTGGTGACGTGCCTTTGTTAAAAATCACTGGATACCTGGGGCCCAGTCTTCTCCCCAGGTGAAGGGAGGAAAGAGACAGTGAGGGGAGAAGAGTGACAGCAAAACCTTGAGGCGCCTCCCTGCATCGTGAGCACGCAGGACAGGAAGGGCCAGGTGGGCAAAGCCATCCGGGGCTCTCCTTCCTTTTGTGTAGTGGTGACACCTCTCCAGCCCAGCCTTATTTGTGGGATGTGGAGCTGTGTGACGTGCTGCAGTTGATTTATAGGCAGCACCGAGCAGTAATCCCTCCCCTGGCTCTCTCCTCGGCCTTCTCAGCACTGCAGCACTAAATATCCAGCCCGACTGGGGATGCGCTGCGGCCGGTGCACCCGGAGTGAGGGCTGTGTTAGCCTCTCGATTTACTTTTTCAAAACCACTATAAATTCAGGCACAAATGGCAGCAAAATTAACTGTGAAAATGCCACCATATTTTGCAGGCCAGTAGCTGTTGGCTTGAATCTGGTTTGGTTTGTAGAGCTGTTTCTCTTAACTAGAAAAGAGTGCCTTTTTTTTTTTTTATGTTTAGATGAGAGATGACCAGCTTCAACAAAATGCTGCTACTAAGTAGAAGAAACAACTATCTTTTTTCTTAGAGGACAGTGGCTTTTAGGTATAATGCCTACTTTATAGTTTGTGTTAGATTTTACTATCTTCTTTGAGAAATGCTTATTTATTTATTTATTTATTTATTTTTGAGACGGAGTTTCGCCCTGTTGCCCAGGCCGGAGTGCAGTGGCGCAATCTCGGCTCACTGCAAGCTCCGCCCCCCGGGTTCTCGCCATTCTCCTGCCTCAGCCTCCTGAGCAGCTGGGACTACAGGCGCCCCACACCACACCCGGCTAATTTTTTTTGTATTTTTAGTAGAGACGGGGTTTCACCGTTTTCGCCAGGATGGTCTCGATCTCCTGACCTCGTGATCCACTCGTCTCGGCCTCCCAAAGTGCTGGGATTACAGGCGTGAGCCACCGCGCCCGGCCTCATTTATTTTTTATTACTAATACTCACTGAGCAAATATTTAATTGATTCATGCTCTATGTCTCACATACAGTGGGGAAGCAAAAGACAAATTAATGTCACTAAACCAGAATTATTCTGATTTTTTTAGGTGGGTGTAAGCCATGGTGAAATTTATTAGTTGTTGTTTAACGACCCAGTGTTAATCAGCTGTGTTTTATTTTTTTCTATTATTTATTTATTTATTTTTTTGAGATGGAGTCTTACTCTGTCATGAGGCTGGTGTGCAGTGGTGCGATCTCCGCTCACTGCAACCTCTGTCTCCTGGGTTCAAGCAATTCTTCTGCCTCAGCCTCCCAAGTAGCTGGGACTACAGGCACGCGCCACCATGCCCAGCTAATTTTTTTGTATTTTTAGTAGAGACAGGGTTTCACCACGTTGGCCAGGATGGTCTCGATCTCTTGACCTCGTGATCCACCCCCCATAGCCTCCCAAAGTGCTGGGATTACAGGTGTGAGCCACTGCCCGGCCTATTTTTTTCTATTTTTGATAAAGTGAACTGAACTGACAAATTATATAAAGAGCTACTGGGCCGTTATGAAATTTAATCTGGTTTCTTTGCACTCTTGGGCCCCCCTCACTCCTGCTCCACGATAGTCTTTGTCCAGGCTGATGCCTAATGCCTTCAGTAACTCCCTGTCCTTTTGGATGATGGTGAACATTCACATTGGTGTGGTGCTCAAGACCATGCCATGCACTGAGGGGGTCTCCCCATTCCCAGTTTGTCTCCTTTCTTGTCCTTGTCTTCCTGCTGTTCTCTGTTAAAGCCATATGTACTCACCTACAGTTCCCCATCTCACCAACTTAGTCCACACTGCCACACTTAAGAAATGGATGCTTCAGTTGAGATATCAAGGGCTAGTGGGAGTAAGGAAAGGAAGTGTGTGTGTGTGTGTGTGTGTGTGTTTGTGGTTCAGACTCGCCTTGTCACATATTTGTTGGGCCTTCCTAGACAAGTCACTTGTTATTTCTATGTGGAAATGTCTTTGTTTCTAACATGGGATTAACCATATGCCATGGCCTCATATTGGGACTAGATGCAATGATAGATCTGAAGTTGTGATCTCATTTTGATGGCACTGAAAGGGAAGACAAAAAAGCTTAAGGAGGAAAGGAAAAGTCTAGGGTCTGCCTGGGAGCTATGAAGGAGGAGAAAGCTTGGAAAGAGCTCAGTGCAAAGGAGCTGAGGGTTGAGGAGCCAAGGTTATGAAGAATAAAAATCCACTCACCTGAGACAGGAGAGGGGAGACAATTGTTCCAAGAAGTGTCCCAGGGTTGGTCAAGGCTCAGGAGTTCAGGGCCTGGAACTCTTTTCATGGTTCTAAATGGTTGGTATAGACTTTGATGGCAGGTGGGCTACACATTCTTAGGCTAAAACAATTTTCAGTATGAAATTTTCTCCCTTTATAATCCTGCCCCTCCCATTAGCTGCTAGATTCTGGCCAAAATGAGGTAGGGGACAATTCTTTATAGACCAAAGTTGCTCAAAGAAGAGAAAAACCAAAGACACCGCCGACCAAGTTTTATAAGTGATGTCAGCTTTTCTCTTACTCTGCTTTTGGTTGTTGCTCTAAAGTGGTGGGGTCAAGTTTCTTAACTTTGGACTGAAAGGAAAGAAGACACCTAGTTGAGCTTTTAATCAGATAAGTACTATACAGTACACAAAAATTAGGTGTGGTGGCAGGTGCCCGTAATCCCAGCTACCTGGGAAGCTGAGGCAGGAGAATCGCTTAACCCAGGAGGCGGAGGTTGCAGTGAGCCAAGATCGTGCCACTCAAAGTATAGTCTATGGACCAGTAACCTAGCAGCCTGTTAAAAATGCAGACTCTGGCCGGGCGCGGTGGCTCAAGCCTGTAATCCCAGCACTTTGGGAGGCCGAGACGGGCGGATCACGAGGTCAGGAGATCGAGACCATCCTGGCTAACATGGTGAAACCCCGTCTCTACTAAAAAAATACAAAAAACTAGCCGGGCGCGGTGGCGGGCGCCTGTAGTTCCAGCTACTCGGGAGGCTGAGGCAGGAGAATGGCGGGAACCCGGGAGGCGGAGCTTGCAGTGAGCTGAGATCCGGCCACTGCACTCCAGCCTGGGCGACAGAGCGAGACTCCGTCTCAAAAAAAAAAAAAAAAAAAAAAAAAAAAAATGCAGACTCTTAGGCCCATCTCAGACCTACTGAACCAGAATCTGCGTTTTAACAACATTCACGGGTGATTTACATAAACATTGAAGTCAGGTCAAGACTCCTTCTGAGTGCACATGAACATCCACAAACACATAACTATTCATTATGCAAATGATTTACTTTTATTGTAAGGCTATAAAAATATAGAAATACATAATAAAAAATTACCTGTGGTCCTACCTCTGTTAGGGGTCTTTTAATTTTCTTTATCTTTTAATAGAAGAAGTCTAGACTTTTTGCCGGGGGAAAGCCATTCTTCTACAAAGCCACTCCCACATCTTAAAAAAATATACTGGGTTTGACTAATTGCTCCAAGTTTTGTGGGAGGGCGAATAAAATACAATGAACATAGAGATATAACCCTAGTTTCTGTTGTGTCATAAACTTTCAGGACTTACAAGGAATTGGAGAAGAGAATTGATTATTAACTTTAAGCTATTCTATACTCATTTTAATTCCAACATTTGGCTGATTTATGTTACAAACAGATTTGGTATCATAAATGGACTCAGAGCTCTATGCATCTGAGGTTCGACAAACCTTCATCTGTATGTGGAAGTTGGTAGGAAAACATGTATCAGAGTTTCCCTTCCTCTTTGAGCAGTCTATCTAGAAAGATTAATTGACCCAACTCTAAAGGGTGACTTTGTAGATGATTTTTAGCAGGAGGTAGGTAGTGTAGGCTGAACAATGTTTTCTTTCAGTGAAGCCGAAATCTTTATTACTGCTTTTTAACTATAAGGAATAAATTGGCCGAGTGCAGTGGCTCACGCCTCTAATCCCAGCACTTTGAGAGGCTGAGGCTGATGCATCACCTGAGGTCAGGAGTTTGAAAGCAGCCTCGCCAACATGGCAAAACACCATCTCTACTAAAAAAACACAAAAATTAGGTGGGGTGGCAGGTGCCCGTAATCCCATCTACTTGGGAAGCTGAGGCAGGAGAATCGCTTAACCCAGGAGGCGGAGGTTGCAGTGAGCCAAGATCGTGCCACTGTACTCCAGCCTGGGCAACAGAGCAAGACTCCAACCAAAAAAAAACAAAAACAAAAACAAAAAAAACCACCAAAAAACAGAACGAAAACCAAAACAAAAAAAAACTCTAAGGAATAAATTTCTTTCTCTGAGTCCCGTCTTTTCTTCCCCGAACTTCGTGAGAATTTAATTCATTAAGACAGGGTGAGATGAAGCTTTCCTTGATGCCTCCATGCCCCCTTTGCACAAGTTCAAGATTTAGAGGTTTCCCAGCAATTGTCCTCAAGCAGGCAGCATGCTTTGGGTGTTGTCCTCATGGGCAGGAGACGCTCCTGGGGGAGAATCAGCCAGTATGCCACAGAGTTGAGCTCTTGACTGACAGCAACTCCCCCTCTGCTTCCCCCTCCCAGTTTCAAGGACTGGCTGGCTGGGCCATTCTCGAAGATTTGGAAAGGAGCCACCAACAGGAATGATTGAACAATTGCTCTGTGAAACTTGAGATAACACTTTGTTCCACCACAGTGGAATTGCTGTGTGACAGAAGGAAATTATCGTTTAGTTCTTGGTTAACATTTATGTGAGAAAAAGAAAATTAAAGTTGATGGTATCTAGTCCAAGAAATGCTTGAATTTATTTGAAAGAACTAATATTAACTCAGCACTTCTGTAGAGTGAGGGTAGCCATCTTTGGAGGATTCGTTGTTTGAATTGCAATTGAAGACAAAACAAAACAAAACAAAATGAAAACCAACAATGTCCTTTAAGATGCCTGTGGAATGCCTCCTGGCTATCAAATAAGGTTCCCTGAAATCAATGGGATTTCTAGAAATAATTGGATTATGAATATAATGGCATAAAGTAGGTCCATCTCTATGGATACTTGGAGGTGTGTGTGTGAGGGGTAGTCATGGATTTTTAAAAATTTCAACATGTAGAAAAAGGTGAACAAGGCTCACTGAGTTCACTATAAGTTTTGCAATCAAATGAATAAAGCAAACATTTCACTACTAATATATAAGTAATCTCAATAGTGCTTGTGTTAAAAATGCTAGTAGAAATAACTTTTAATTTAATTCTCAGAGTAAAGTATCAAATTCACATGTTCATTCATTCAGCCCATATTTATCAAGGGCCATTTCTGTGTAAGCACTGTCTCAGGCCCTATGGGTGATACTGTGATGAATAAGACAGGGTTCTTGTGTTAATAACTTTATAGTTGGCTAGAGGAGACATGAACGTGGTGGGTACAAGGTGTACTGAGAAAGTTAAGCCAATTTAACTATTTCTAACATCTCTCTAGTCTGTTTTTCCTTTGTTTAAATATAGGGTCATGTATTTGTGTGAGCCTATGTGTTTTATAAACATGTATTAGTATTTACACTTGTGTAGTGCTTACTATGGGCTAAAAACTTTCTAGAAGCTTTAGAGATGTGAACTCATGTAATATATGGTTATTACCCCCTTTTACAGACAAAAAAATGGAGGCAAAGACAATATTGGATAACTTGCTCAGCTTTAGTGGAGGAGAAGGACTTGAACTTAGCAGCCCAGCTTGAGTCTCTCTATGTGCTGTGCTGTGCTGTCTTCCCGAAGTGGGCGCACTATCAGTATAACCCAAAAAGAGGTGTGCAGAGCTTAACTGGGTGTGTGGGCTCGTGCCTTTTATCCCAGCTGCCCAGGAAGCTGAGGCAGGAGGAAGCCAGGAGTTTGAGACCAGCCTGGGTGACATAGTGAGAGACTGCTTTTTTTTTTTTTTAAAGAGTTGTGCAGAGCTCACTGCTTATTACCTGGTAGATTTGTTTCTATCACTTAGGCCTGTTTAATTACATAATACATGGTTGTATCTTATTTCTTTAGTAGTGATAGGTTCTTGAACCATGGAAATCAAGCAGCCATAAACATTTAAAAAGGAATATGGGTCAGATTTATTCAAAGGAATCCAACATTTGTAATATGAAGACTATTTTACAAATGAGCAGCCTTTTGTTTATCTATTTTGAAGTTCAGAGTTTCCTTATTGTTTTTTAATGTTGGGCATTTGTTTATACCATTTTTATTGATTTGAAATTCATCCAGTGGTGTATATGCACAAGGGTAGTTGCTAGTCTCGGTTTTGGAGAAAGATATTCACTAGAGGAAAAGGAAAATATAAAGCTCTGTTTAAGTGAGGGAGGAATTTTGGACAGGCATCCTTAGTAATCTAGTATTTTGTTAAGTGTATGGGAAAGAGATATATTTTTATCCTGGAGTCATTCTGAGTCTTATGCTCATCAGAAATTCCCATGCTTTAGTTTGTGTGTGTGGGAAAGAGATGAGAGAGAGAGAGAGAGAGAGAGAGAGAGAAAGAAAGAAAAGAAAAGAGAGGAGAGGAGAAGGGAGGGAAAGTGAACGAAGAATCTTATGGAGAAATGAGATGAATTAATGCATATATGAACTCATCAGTTTTTATTAAAGAGAAAATAACAAGCACCATTAAAAAAATTTGATCTAAAAGAAGGAACATAAGACCACCTTGTCTAGTTATGCATTAAAGGGTATTTTAACAAGGGGCTAAGAATGAGCCTAGTTCTAAAGTTATTATTCTAGTTCCTTGTCAGCAGAAGGGACTCTGTTTTACTCATTTTATCCTCTGTGCCTAGGTGAGAGACTGGCACAGAACAGGTACCCAGTAAATGAATGTGGAATGAGTAGAGCTAGAGACCCTGGTTTCTGCAGAAAGATCTCTGGACCTTCAGAGAAAACATCTCACCTCAGAAGGTATTCACTGGCCAGATGCCATATTCTCCTTGAAGTCAGGCTGCCCTACTGAACTCACTGGCTTTGAAGCAGAGTGAGGCCTGCTCAGGAACCCAGCGGGAAGTCTTGTGTCTCTGACCTGGGCCCCCACGGTTAGACTCAGGAGATTAGAGTGTCCTTGCTCCAAAGCCAGAGATACAGACCCAGATTACTCGGGGTCACCGGTCCACATTCTTGTATGCAGCAGGAGCATTAATTAGTGACAATTACCTATTGGAAAAAAGAAGTCGAGTCCTGAGTGTCCCTTCCAAAAAACTTAAAGACAGAAGGAAGTTTCTAACAATGGGTCAGGGGAGATGCATTTCCGCCCCGATGTTAAAAACAAGGTGCTGTCTAATTGATGAGTAGTAGGGGCTCGCAGAGAGGCTTTGATGAGCCATCTCCTGCTTCCTGATATTGTGACCTCTCAACAAACACTGACAAATAAAACCAGCATGTCTTCGATATAAATGAGAGCACACTATCTGAGGAGATGCTTCGTTCTCAGGATGTGGTTGAAATCCTGTTATGAATAAGGTTTACATCCTTGCCACTGAAATAATATTTTTGTACTGTGGAAATCAATGGTAAGGAAAAAAATGAACAGGTCATCTAATAAGTAAACAATTTAACTTTGATGTAATCTCTTGTTTGCTGGATTTGGTCCTGGGGAAAGTCAAAGGACACGTTACTTAGTTGAATTTCTCACCTTTTCTGTCTTCTCGTTTAACTTCTCTTCTCTTACCTTGTAGAGCATTTTGAGGATAAGTCCAACTAAAAATAGTGTTGTGTCAGGAATTCAGCCTTACGGCCTAGCCCTTTTTCTTGTGGGGAAATCTTTAGGCATATAGGACTCTGCTAACGGTGATTTAAAGTAGAACCAACAGAGGTTTGGTCTGAGGGAAGGTGAAAGCATGTATTTTATCAAGTCGAGAACCTGTAGAGAATTTGAGGGTTCTATGTTTCAAACGGAATTCAAATCTTTTGAGGCTCAAGTTCCATTTGCTCTTGGCAAAACACAATTTCCTGGTTCAAAAGAAAATAAGCACATAAAAAAAGGGCCCCCAGGCTTCTTGGACATCAAAGCTTACGAGATACTCTTATAAAACAGCATTTTGATGATTTTTAGATTATAGGAACCAGGAACATACAGATTAAAACTACCCTTGAACTACCCTTAAGTTAAAAAGAAAAAGCAAGACAAAAAGCCAAGGGCAAAACTGTTGGCAAAGTGCATTACACTTTGGATGTTTTTGCCAAAAGTGAGACATTTTAGTTAGTCTTCGAGCTCACCCTCCTTTCGAATTTTTTGGTAAAATCTCAGCAATGTCAAAATTCCATTTCAGCTTCTGCCTGGTGTCTCTTGAACTTCACATCTAAAGGGGTAGTCATGATTTTTTTGAACTAACAATTTCTTTAAAAAATTATGTCCATATTTTTGTTTGATGTTCAAGCAAGTTTGATTAATATATCCTTTAACATAAATACCAAATATTGACTAATCTGTTAAAAAGCACATTGTTTTAAAAAATCATTCTAGATTAGTGATTCTCAACTGGTAGTTATTTTGATTCCGAGGGGACATTTAGGAATATCTGGAGACATTTTTGGTCGTCATAACTCTTAAATAGAGAATCAGGAGGTTTGCTACTGGCATCTACTGGGTAGAGGCCAGGGACACACTGCTCAGTATTTTATAATGCACAGGCCAGCTCCCCATCACAAATAATTATCTGGCTCAAAATGTCAATAGTGTTGAGATTTAGAAATCATGTTCTAGACTCTGGGAGGATCATAGATATTATAATTTCCAGCTACTTAAATTTATCCCAACCAAGATTGATGTTCTTTACTGATTTCTGGACATAATTTTCAGACTAGGGGAAGAAAGAAGAATAAAAATGAGAATAAGGAAGAGAAAGATATCTGTAACACTAAAATAATCCTTTGGGTACCAATGTCACCATATCTGTTCCATTATAACTAAGGAAAATAAAATAATTTTAAAAAGATATATAGTGATTTTGAGGCCCAGAGATTATTAGCTGTTATAGGAACGCTCTTTAAGTCAGAAGGAAAGCAATGGAAACAGGACGTGTTAATATTCTTTTTGCCATTGTTTGTATGCTACTATGTGCAACTAAAAACTGAAGCTTATGAAACACTTCCACTCCCCACAACTGCCTGGCTTGCTTGTTCTGCCCATGTTGGTGTTTATTCCATCATTCATCCATTCAGCAGACATTGACGCACCCTTAGAAAAGACAGGGTTAGTGGGACAAAATGTGTGAATGGAAGCTTTCCTCCACATGTTTGAGAGCCGTAGGATCCCATAGACAAGTCAGCTGAGGCAGAAGTACAAGGCGTGTATTACAATCCAGCATAATGTACATATTGCATTGGAAGGGACAGTGGCAGTGCCAGAGGCACTATTTGTCACTCTTGGTGAATTTGCAAATGTCTATCACAGAGGCAATGTCCCAAGGGACAGAATGGTATCCTTTGGGCAAGGTTTCCTAAGCTTAGAACCACCTGAAGCATGTGTTAAAAACCACAGCAGCAGCAATATCAACAAAAACAGATTTATCAGCTCCACTTCAGGTCACTGACTCAGAATCTATAGGAACGGGTAATTTCTAACAAATGCTGAAGGTGGTTTTTATCATAAGGCAAGTTTAGGAAACTCTCCTCTTAAGACCAGTAAACCGTGAAACCCACAGAGGAAACCTGAATTTAGAGTCCCATCCTTAGCCCTATCATTACCCTACACAGACTCAGTCATCCATTCATTCAGCAAACACCTTTTGCACATCTACTATGTGCCAGCCTTGTTCTAGAGGCTGGAGATACTGTGAATAAGACTGACAAGGTCCCTGCTCTCATAGAACTTATATTCAGGCACACCAGTGAGAACTGAAATAACTGTGGAATATTTCACCCAAGAAGTGTCTTCCATTCTTGTGGATGAGAAAGGCAGAAAGAAGCTTTGTATTCTGGAGTAATGTAGGGAAGCATTCCCTCTTAGGCACATGTACATAGCAAATATGTTTCTGGTGTCCAGAAATATCTATTATACCTAACTATTTGTATGAGTTTGGGAAAATTGTTTGATGTGCTCAGTATTGCATCTGTAAAATAGGGATATATATATACACACACACACACACACACATACACACACACACATGCACACACATATATTATATATATATAATTTACCATACACAGTTGTTTTAAGGATTAAATTGGTCAACACTTTCAAAGTGCTTAGACCAGAGCGTGCCACATGGTAAGCACACAATATTGTTTGCTATTATCATCCTCATTCTCATCATTGTCATTATCATTATCATATTCTTCCCTTTCCCCCATTACATCCTATGATTCCAGTGCCACTGAGGGGAAAATATGTTTGGCAACCCTAGTAGATCATATTCCTTTATTTACATAATTATCCACTTATATATATATGTACTGAGAACTTGCCAAATTCAGGGCTTGGAACTAGGGTGTGAGAAATGTAAAAATAAGCTAGTAATATAAAAATAAGTGGAGTAGTTAAAAGCTCAATTGACAAAAACCTGTAGTTTAGGTAGAAAGTGATTATGAGAGTACAAATAAAGTATGACAAAGGTTCAGAATAGAGAGTGATTTCTTCCAGCTTGGGGACATTTGGGAAGAGAGGAAATTGGGATATCCTTTGGGGAAATGTAGTAATCAGTATATTCTGGGAAAACATAGTAAAGAATGAATAAATAAATTCCATTGAATTTGGAATACGTTGTCCATTCTCCCTGTAACTAATGCTATCAAGGTAAAGTAGAAATACCAAATTTCAGAAACAACTGGAGTAGACAGGTCTTCATGGACTAGCTTGGAAACCTAATAGCTATTAATAATAAAAATTTAATTATCCTCTGGGTTCCAAACCATCAACACACAAGTGATCTTTTTGACTTGCTGCTTGTTTATAAGTTGGGGATGGTCTGAATTCACTGTTGATTCAAAAGGAAATGAATAGTGTTTTAAACGTTTTATTTACAAAGACTATAATTTGTCACCTTCTTACCAACATATCTCAAATACACCAAGACCTTTTACAGAAGCTTAAACAAGGGCGTACAGCTCTTGTTTTATTCCTCTTCCACCAATTTGCTTCAGCTTATCTGGACTTTGGTATGTAATTTGGAAATTGGGCTATGTTTTCCTCACTTAAATTGCAAAAAAAAAAAAAAAAAGAATGATTAACTGAAATAACACTGCACATTACTCAGATTTAATTATGTTTGTAATACATCACCCAGTGATATGGGGCAACTTTTTGCTGTTCACTTTCCATCATGGATTTCTCATAACATATGGTCCTCATGAAATAGTTTTGATTCAGAGTCCCCAGTAGCATATGGCAAAAAAAAGGCCCCTCAAGTCAAATGCAAAGTAGAGGCTAGCCTCTGTGCCCCAGAGGAGGCTCCAATGACTGCAAGCCAGCAAGCCTGGAATCTGAATTGGTGTCAGGGTCTCACTCATCATGACGATTTTACATTGGGTTTGGGACTTTGGAGCATGAGGCTCTGGATGTAAAAGTCAGAAGAGATATGGCTTTTGTAATGTCTGCAGAGATTCCTGTGTCGATAAGGTCAGCAGAAAGTTAATAGATTTTTATCTTCTCATCACATGAACTTAATATAGTGCAACTGTTTGGTGTGGGTGAGATGGCGTAATGGTATGAGAATCCCATCACGCGTCTCAGCTTTTTCACAAAGGATGTTTTAGGTCTGTAAGTGCATTTTTGCTTAAGGCTAAAAAAACTATTACTCATTTAAATAATAAAACTCTTGAATAAAATCTTTAAATGCTGTGTAATGACTCTGGCTAAAAACAATTTTAGACAGAGCAGAACATGTTTTTTTTCCTTTGTGCTGGTTATTCAATTACATACGAGTAAGAAAAGCTTGCATTTATGGTACTTTAACAGAACGTGAGCCAGTTCAACTTAAATGCCTTTAAGCAAATGCTCAGAGCCATGAGGCAGTTCCATTAGGACTGCTTCATCCTTCCACCACACTCTTAACAACTGCTGTGTGCCTGCCCTGAAGGGAGGGTCCTTTTGCCAGGCACTGGTACATGCCTGGAAACACAAATGGAGGGAGGATGGTATGTGTGAATCCTGCCACCAAGACTCGCTTTAGGAGAGGATGTGGGGAAATGTGGAAGAAAAAACACCAGGCTGACTCCAGATGCCACCTTTGAAAATCTCTAGGCCATATTACTTTCAAACCAACCTACTGACTCGAGATCTGCTTTCAAGGCCACTCTGATCAGCTGCCCAAATTGGCTGTGAGGGTGGTTTCTGCAACCTGGGGATGCTTACAGGGGTATGCAGGAAAGCTGGGAGGCTGAAACGCAAGGAAAGCCCATGGAGAGACAGCACCAGGTCAGACTGACTAGCAGGCCTCAGCGATCAAACATGTCACACCTGTCTTGGCCACTGGTGCAGGTGTTCTAGGTCAGCTCTCACTGTGGTTATCAATCGCTGACAGTTGACAGTTTAATTTTACACCACAAGTACCTCATTACTTGTGTAGGCACTTGAAGAACATGTGGGCACTGGATCGGATCAGTGATCAATGACAAAGGTTGCATAGGGTGCAAGTGGTAGCAGTAAAAGTGAAGGTCTCCGTGCATGAGTTGGCAGTGGTAGGGATACATGACAAGGGGAGTTTAACTGACAAACAGTCTGTCAGGTTGAAAAGAATGGAGATTTGCCAGTGAACGGGCTGTAGATTATAAATATATCTCTTGATTTGAGGGGAAGGAAGAGGGGAAAAAACCCACCCCAAGCAGAGCCTTCCGTTCTTGAGAGTGCTCACGCAAATTTAATGAATGTGTGGGATTGTAAATTTTTATTCTACGAGCATCTATCTCATGACATAGATGCATTCAGGTGTGTAGGGATTTAAGATCATAGCAGGATTCAGTAATGCTATTTTATAAAGGGTGTGTGTGTGCGTGTGTGTGTGTGCACACATCACACCAACTTGACCAAACCAGACCCATTGCTGTTTTAGATTGTTCCATGCCAGTTTATTATGGATATTCAATAATGAAAAAGTCATTCCATATGAGTCCTTTTATTCTTATCAATACAATTTGTGGTCAACACCACCAAAATAGATTGCTTTATAGTGGTAGGGGAAAAATCAATTTTTTCAAGTATCTTTTATAGTGGTATTTTAATAAATTCCTTGCAATTTCCCTCTCCTCTCAACTTTTTATTTTCCAAAAAGGAGTTTCTGACTTTTTTTTCTTATACAAATATTTCTGTTGGTGTTGTTATTTTATTAAGAGACATTGGCTTTAAGAAAAAAGCCACATGGCATGAGTTTTATTCTATATTATATGCTTTGTCTGTTGGAGTAAGACTCATTAGGCACACTGTACATAGCGTGGTAGAAGGAAGATGGATATTGTGACATACAAACCTGAGTTTGAATTCTACCCTGGCCACTTCCTGCTGTGGCCCTTGGGGGAATTATTAACAGCTTCAGGTGTGTCGTTCATTTAAAAAGATATTATATTGCCTCCATAAGTATCTAAAAATGAAAACGATTTTTAAAGTATTATAATACAGGATTGTGGAAAGAGTTCAATGAGGTTAAAACGGTGGAGACTCCAAATTTTCTCCCAATATCTATCTCCCTTCTCTCTCCTTTTAATAACTCTACAACTTGAGCTATGGTGAGGTATATGGCTATTCAGTTATAGGCTACATTTCTAGACTCCCTTGGAGTAAGACATGATCATGCCATTAGGATTCTGTTCAATAGAATGTGAACAGAATTATGTTTAAATTATCTGCAATTTATAAAAAGAAGCTTCCTATCCGCCTTTCCCTCTTTTCTCCCTTCCTGCAGGTGGGAAAGTAGATGGATGGTAGTGAGTCAGCTCTGACCATATGGAGGAAAACAATATCCTAGGAGATGGCAGAGCAGTAAGTGAGGGGGAGTCTGGAACCCTGAATGTTCTTGCAGAGCAGAGCTTCCTACCTGCCTGGGATTGCCTGCCTAACTCTGGAGTGTTATACAAAAAAAGACATTTCTCTCCTGCTTAAGCCACTGTATTTTGTGGTGGTTTTGTTACGGCAGCTTAGTCTGTATGCTAACTAATAGATCTAAACACGTGAAACACCAAACACAGGCTGGCACATAGAAGCACACCAACATGTTTGTCATTTAAAACAATGTGTATCATTTAATTTCTTTCTTTTCTTTCTTTTTTTTTTGAGACGAATATTGCCCAGGCTGGAGTGCAGTGGCGTGATCTTGGCTTACTGCAATGTCTGCCTCCCGAGTTCAAGTGGTTCTTCTGTCTCAGGCTCCCGAGTAGCTGGGATTGCAAGCGTGCACCACCATGCCTGGCTAATTTTTTGTACTTTTAGTAGAGGGTTTCACTATGTTGGCCAGGCTAGTCTTGAACTCCTGACCTCAAGTGATCCACCCGCCTCAGCCTCCCAAAGTGTTGGGATTGCAGGCGTGAGTCATCGCACCTGGCCTCTTTTAATTTCTAATCAAAGTAGTGGATACCACTTGGAATACTTTAAATATTAACCATAAGGCATCTGGCCTAGGTTAAATAATCATTCTTTCCTTCCATCCCTAAACAGGTCTTACCAGTAAACTGTCACCTGCTTGGAAAATGATCACATTTTCAGGTTCTGGTTTCTTTACAGAGTCATCTCTCTTATTCTATCTATGATATTTCACTCAAGATTCAGAGGAATGAATAAACTTCAGTTTACCTCACAGCATCAAATGCATTACATCATTTATGAAAACTAATTTACCGTGGTGACTCACCATATGATATCCACAGCTTCTTTTATTATTATTATTATTATTGTACTTTAATTTCTAGGGTACATGTGCACAACGTGCAGGTTTGTTACATATGTATACTTGTGCCATGTTGGTGTGCTGCACCCATTAACTCGTCATTTACATTAGGTATATCTCCTAATGCTATCCCTCCCCCCGCCCCCTCCCCACGATAGGCCCCAGTGTGTGATGTTCCCCTTCCTGTGTCCAGGTGATCTCATTGTTCAGTTCCCACCTATGAGTGAGAACATGCGGTGTTTGGTTTTCTGTTCTTGCGATAGTTTGCTGAGAATGATGGTTTCCAGCTGCATCCATGTCCCTACAAGGGACACGAACTCATCCTGTTTTATGGCTGCATAGTATTCCATGGTGTATACGTGCCACATGTTCTTAATCTAGTCTGTCACTGATGGACATTTAGGTTGATTCCAAGTCTTTGTTATTGTGAGTAGTGCAGCAATAAACATACGTGTGCATGTGTCTTTTATAGCGGCATGATTTATAATCGTTTGGGTATATCCCCAGTAATGGGATGGCTGGGTCAAATGGTATTTCTAGTTCTAAATCCTTGAGGAATCGCCACACTGTTTTCCACAGTGGTTGAACTAGTTTACAATCCCACCAACAGTGTAAAAGTGTTCCTATTTCTCCACACCCGCTCCAGCACCTGTTGTTTCCTGATTTTTCAATGATTGCCATTCTAACTGGTGTGAGATGGTATCTCATTGTGGTTTTGATTTGTATTTCTCTGATGGCCAGTGATGATGAGCATTTTTTCGTGTGTCTGTTGGCTGTATGAATGTCTTCTTTTGAGAAGTGTCTGTTCATATCCTTTGCCCACTTTTTGATGGGGTTGTTTGTTGATATCCATGGCTTCTGTTCAAAAAAGTTGGGTAAACTTTAGGATTAATGATAATCTCTAGGAAAAGACGCATAGAGTTCCAGAGCATCAGTCAATACATTGATGATTTAGCCTATAGGCAACTTGGGGCAACCGAGATAGATTCTTAGTGGTACTGTATCCTCATCTGATCACACAACATTCTTTTCACTCTTCTTTTCCTTCCTCATCACCTCCTGCCTTCCAGTGGGACTCTTTCTGTCTTGCTTACTCTTGTTGTCTAGCACAGACTGGCACCCTCCAGCATTGTCTAGTTTTCACTGTAGCACACAGGGCTAACATCTCCATTTCTGTGATACAGACAACATTTTGTCACTTAATCTCTTTTCTTCCAGAGTTAATGTCTATTCCCCTATGCCTACAGAAAAAAGAATAAGAGCTAGCATGTGTCCGAGTTTAAAAATACATAATTCTACTTTTTTCCTTTGTGTAGTTTTCTTTTAGTTTGAATAAAGCTTAAGGGACATGACAGCTACCATGAAATAGCTGAAAGGGTTTGTTTTTCAGAGATGGATCTAAACTTATTCTGTCTAGTGCTCAAGGCTATGTACACTGGTTGGCAGTTACATGGGAGACAGTATATATTATCTTCTTTCCTTCAACGGTACCTTTTTGCCTGGGAATCTGAGGGCCAGGTTATTTTTTTCCGGCATTTCTGCAATTGGCTAAAGCTCCCACTCAGAGTTTTCTGACCTTCCATCCTTATAATGTTGCCTCTGGGAATTTGTACGTGCTTCTCAATGGTATCTATAATCAAAACCCAGCATTTCTACTCTTGCCCTTTAGATAATGTCAAGCAGGAAGAGATTCTAGTTTCATTCTGTCTTAAATAGGACTCATGCTGTGATGGGTATGAAGACATGTGGGGAAAAGGGAAAAGTGAGATTCCCCCAAGAATACTGTTTCTACAGCCTCAATGTCCAACAGCTTCATTTTCTGTTGCCATGTGCCCAGTTTTAGGGATGTGAAGTTTCTCTGTTCTCTCTCAACTCCCTCTAGAGGGCAGCTCATGGAAGGATCCCCTGCAAGTCCCTCTTGAATTTCTTAAGATGTTGTGGAGCCCTTTCAGAGGGCAGCTCTGTTCTGGGAGACTGCCTCTTGGTAGCCCTCGGGAAGTAAGTCCTTGGTCCCACTCCTGGGGTTTGGAGAGGATAGCTGGGTCTCTGACACTTCCTGGGCTCCCTGTGTCTTCAGTTGTTTGACCCCATGATCTCCCAGCTTTTCCCTGCACAAGACCAGTCCTCCAGTCTAGTTTTCTGCCTGACTGCTTCCACAGGGCTCAGGAGTACAAATGCAAAGTAGTCCCAGCCAGAGTCATTCTTCCAGCCCATCATTAACAAGGGCATGGGCCAGTCACTTAACCTCTCTACACCTCAGGTTTCTCGTCTGTGAAATGAGAAGCATGAACTAAATTGGTGGTTTTCAAATTGTACTCCTCAGCATCCCCTCAGGGGATCTAGTGAGTATGTGTATGTGTATGTGAAGAGAAGGAGGGAGGGAAGGAGGGAGGAAGGGAGGGAAGGAGGGAGAGAGAGAGAGAGAGAGAGAGAGAGATAGAGAGAGAGAGAAATTTCTCTCTCCTCTTCCATATATTTAAATCAAAGTTCAGTTAATTTAAACTGCCTTGCAGGTGAATCTTTCTCGTACTTACACACAAATACTCATTAACACTTTTCTCTTTTTATCTGCTCCCCTCCACTCCATATCATTTTTCTTTCTCTAAGGGAAATTTTTGCTTAGAGAAAAAGGCAATTACACAAACTTCCTAGAAACTTTAAAAATTGTCCCTAAAGAATCCAGGACTCCTAACTGCCAAAGATCTTAGAATGCCAAAAAACTTCTTCAGACTCTCTACAGAATCTCTGTCAGTCTGATACATCTAGTAAAAATGACATTTCCTTAAGTTTTGAGATAAGCAAACACAGTCATGCATAGTTGTGACAGGGATATGTTTGGGAATGGTTTCTGAGAAACGTGACATTAGACAATTCCATTGTTGTGGGAACATCATCGAGTGTACTTACGCAAACCTTAATTTAGCCTCCTGCACATTGAGGCCGTTACTGTACGGAATACTGTAGGCAATTGCATAACATAGAAAATGTATAGTAAAAATACAGTGTAAAAGAAAAAATGGTACACCTGTATTGAACACTTGCTACCCATGGAGCTTGCAGGACTGGAAGTTGCTCGGGGTGAGTTAGTGCATGAATGGTGGGTCAATGTGTAAGCCTCGGACTTTGCAGTTCAATACTGCAGACTTTATAAACACTGTACACTTTAGGCTACACTAAATGCATACAAATGTTTTTCTTTCTTGAATAACAAATTAATCTTGGCTTATGGTAATTTTTTTACTTTGCAGACTTTTTAAACTTTGACTCCTGTGCTAACAGCTTAAACATACATTGTACAGCTGTACAAAAATATTTTTTATATCCTTATAAGCTTTTCACTATTTAAAATTTTTTTTAAAACTTTAAACACTTTCTTGTCAAAAACTAGGACACACACATTAGCCTAGGCCTACAAAGGATTGGGATCATCAAGATGTCACTCAAGTGAAAGACATTTTTCAGCTCCGTTATCATCTTATGGGACCACTGTTTTGTATGTGGCCCATTGTTGACCAAAACCTCATGATGTGATGCATGACTGTATATAATTTGTTATTCAATATTTATTTTTCATGGTATTTAATTACTGATATTACCATAATATATTCCCTGTAAGTTAAATATAAGTATGTATATGGCATTTGCGTGCATACATGAGTGAATGTATGTATTAGTGGGCTAGCCTGTGAACTTATTCACCACATATAAGTATTAAACATTTCTATGGGAAAAATTGGTGTTGTATTTCGAATGAGAATTTCAAAACTTTCAGAACATAGCGTTTTTGTAAGTTGCAGTCTTGTGGATTACTTTGATGACTCCGCAGCTCATGAGTGATTGAGGAAGGGAGGACTCCGTGGGGTCTGGAGACTCCATATGCCTTCAGATTTATTTTATATGTTATTTATTTTTTCTTTTTGACTAGATGTCTCCTTCTTTTGGTATACGTCAGAGGTCCTCAACCAGACATGATTTTTCTCCCTGGGGTAAAGTTGGCAATGTCTGGAGACATTTTTGGTTGTCACAAGGGGTAGGCAGCCTCTAGTGAGTGGTGCTACTGGCATCTAGTGAATAGAAGCCAGGGATGCTGTTAAACCAAGAATCGCCTGGGTCAAAATGTCAATAGTGCTGAGGTTGAGAAATCTGATATCGGTGGATAAAGGACTCAGGTCCCTGATTAGCCAGTGAGAAGGGGTATAAAAATACTATTTGAGCATAAAGGCTCCTTTTCCCCCCATTCCAGCCTCTCTTTTTGTATTATTTCCATAGTTTAGATTTAGGTGGTTAAGGCTATCTAGAAATGTTAGTCATTCGCCAGCTGATGAGTAAAGAACATCTTAGTTCTTAATCTTTGGAAAGTTGGCTGGTGGCTACTCATTGTGTAAAGGTGCCATATCCAACTACCAAATATCAGATCCATAAATTTTTTACTTAAACCACCATTCAAATCAGATTATATTTCTGTTTCTAATGTTCTGAGTTTGAAGTTGTGTGTTTATTGATCAAGAACAATATTTAGGACACTAGTATTCATTAGTATACTAATTCTTCTTTCTCCTTACATGGTAATTAATGGGTTCTTCTTCTTGAAGGGGGGATGGTATTTATAGGAAAGTACAAATTTCATTTCATTTATTATCAGCAGTGGATTTTTCTTTTGAGGCTCATGACCAATCATGGATAAAATTAGAAGCAGATGGAAAAGTTGCCCTTGTCAATAAATATAGCAGCGTTGCAGGGTACTTTTAACCTTTAACCTACATGTAGAATAGTATCAATTAAATGTTGGAATCTGTGCAGTTTTAATCAGTGTTACTTGTGTCTTTGCATAGTTGCAATTTAGAAAGTTCATGTGACTCTTTCTTTTGGGATGGGGCACCTTTTAATGTCTTCTAATTGTGACATGAGTCTGCAGATGAAAGATTGTTCTGTGAATGGGAGAAATTTTGTCAATTCACAGGTTCAGAGAGAACACCTTTTTCCTCAGAGGTTGAACTCAGGCCATGCATGGTGAGAGTTTAGCAGCAAGGCTACCTTGTATCAAGGTGTTTTTCTACTCTGGTGCAGGACCATCATTCTGGAACTCAGTGGTGCTGTACCATCCAACATTCCCATGTAAGAGGCTGGTGAGTTACACTCAATGCTCTATTCCTTGTGGGAATGAAGCATGCCTGGCTTTGACATCTCTACTGCCTTCCTCTTTTATAAACCCCAAAAGGTGTTAGACATGCTGTGGAGAATAGTTTTCATATTCGGCAGAACCGCCAGGTTCTTTTTATCCCCCTGGTTCTGAAAGAAATGATTTTAAGCCTTAACCTGCTCATCAACTCAGTTCTCTGCTAAGCTTTGCCCTGGACTATTTTTAAGCTGGGAGTTGGCACAGGGAAAAGGCTTATAAAACTATGAGGTTGGTTTGAATTTGGGTTTGTGGTGACACCTAAGTGTAGGTGCCTTACCACCTGGCTTTTAGCTTCATTCTAAGAGTCTTCCTGGCTTTCATGGTACATGTAATTTTGACCACTAATAACTTTAGAGAAGTCTAATGCTGGAGCGATTATTGCATAAATCTCCAGATGTAGAAATGGAGTTTTTGAAGTTTGATTGCATATTCCTAGCTGAAATCCTGGGATCTTGAACCACTGAATGAAAATATTGCAAAAGAATGCTTTAAAACGGAAGTCCTGTGGAGTGTTTCTCAGGCTGGCCTTTCTACTCTACTTTCCAAATGAAGAAAATAATTAGTCTTTTTACTTTATTCAAACATTTAGCCATTGTGTCTTGGAGCTCAGCCAAAAATAATCACCTGAAATTTTGTTTATGATTTATTCACAAAAGTGGCCATACTTTTTAAAGGAGAGCAAAAAGAGAACATTTTAAGAATGTGTGAGCTCATTATGAGCCCAATATGTTTTAAAAACATTCAACTTGTAAACTCCTGAAATGTGGTTTATAATGGAAACACCAGCCGAGTTTCCTGGAGTGGGCCTGAGTCTACTAACTTCTAAGACTTTTGCAGACCTAGTTCCTCTTGAAGGGAGAAAATTAATCATGGCCCCTGGGTAACTGGTGTTTCTTGTTTTTGGACATCTAAATGATACTTAGCACATTTTAGGGATATGTGTACATGTGAATTATTTGTAGATATTGTGCCTACTTTTCTACCTTCCTATTATATATTTAAACTCTGTTTTCGTGAGAAAACTACAGGTGACTAATTCTTGACTTTCTCTATTTTTGCTTAGTTTTTTAATCCCTTGGGGAGTACTTATAATTTGCTATGATTTTATGTTAATCTCAATTTAAAAAATTTATAAGTAATGGCTGGGCACAGTGGCTCATGCCTGTAATCCCAGTACTTTGGGAGGCTGAGGTGGGCAGATCACATGAGGTCAGGAGTTCAAGACCAGCCTGGTCAACATGGTGAAAACTCTCTTCTACTAAAAATACAAAAATTAGCTGGGTGTGGTGGCACACGCAGCTAATCCCAGCTCCTCGGGTGACTGAGGCATGAGAATCGCTTGAGCCCAGGAAGTGGAGGTTGCAGTGAGCCAAAATTGCATCACTGCACTCCATCCTGGGTGACAGAGTGAGGCCCTGTCTCAGGAAAAAAAAAAAAAAATTGTAAGTCAAGAGGTAGTTGTGCAGAGTATTATGTATATCCATACATAAATCTTCAACTGACATAGTGTTAATTATGACTTCCTTTTAACTGGCAGGTTCCTACATCTAGAAGACAAAGGAAATTATAATGATGCACATTATATCATTATATATTGATATATAATCAATATATCAATTTCTATTTTGAAATTCCTGAATATCTATTTGAATGATCAGGGAATTAATCAACATATTTATCATATTATGGTGTTGAGTGTATTTGATTCTTTCTCTTTTATTCTTTCCCTTTTTGTGAATTGCTAATTTATGTGTAGTATAGCACTTGGTCAACTAAGCCATTTCTCAACCATTCCCAATGAGAGAATTGATTGTTGGTATAATGGAACATCTTCACGAAGCCTATATTGGGAACCAGCTTATTCTTGTCTAAAAGTTAAATGTATCATAGCAGACTTCCATTACATAGTTTTTCCATTTATAGGTTTACACCTTTTTTTTTTTTTTTTTTTTGAGAGGAAGTCTCATTCTGTGGCCAGGCTGGAGTACAGTGGCTTGATCTCGGCTCTCTGCAACCTCCGCCTTCTGGGTTCAAGCGATTCTCCTGCTTTAGCCTCCTGAGTAGCTGGGACTATAGGCACGCGCCACCACGTCCAGCTGATTTTTGTATTTTTAGTAGACATGGGGTTTCACCATGTTGGCCCGGATGGTCTCGATCTCTTGACCTCGTGATCTGCCCACCTTGGCCTCCCAAAGTGCTGGGATTACAGATGTGAGCCACCGCGCCCAGCCTTATGCTAAAGGGGACACACTTTAAACTGTGTCTCATGTTAATGCATGTAGGGTTCTTCACTATCGGTTGTAGCGTTGCAGCTCACTTCAGTTTACTTTAGTTTGGGAAAATTACATTTAAGGTGTGAGGATGAGGTTTAATGTTTTATCAAAACCCTGAAGGATGGAAGTAAGGTGGCATGAATGAATATGTCTGTTTTCCTCAGGTACAGGCCAAATGCAAGCATTTAGTGTAGTTTGTTTCTAAAGCTACGTGTGTCATATCATTAACAATTCTATTAGGCGGTCACATATCATATTCAGTAAGGTCACAGGCTGACCTGTGATGTTTCCAAAATTTCTCTCTTCTCATTGCTTTGGGCTTCATGGTTTTGATGCCTAGTCCCATATTTCATCTTCTTCACTCTGGCCTCATTTGGATCCATTTTTGTCTCCTGTTTTCTTAAGACCCTTCTCTTTGCTAGCTGATTTGATCTAGCAACTTATGGTGAGAATAACATCAATAGAAAATACCTATTAAGAGTTTATTATGCACCAACTGCTGTGCAAATTGCTTACTATACTATACTCAGACGAAAAGTGTCATTACCCCCTTTATAAATGAAGTAAATCTACAAATCAGGGTCCCATGGCTAGTTCAAGGTGGAGGTAGAATTGAAAACCAGGCTTCTGTCTCTGACATCATGCTGTTTCCATTACACCACAAAATTCAGCACTACAAAAAATAGTTGCTGGAAGACTTTGTTCTGCTATCTTCTTACATTTTAATTCCGTGGTAAACCTTCGCACCCTATTTTCTTTTGGTTCTTGTATGAGATTGAATCTTTTTCATATATTTTATTGGCAGATGTATATTTTTGAAAAATTTTCAGCCAGCTTTATAACTTGCTGTTTATTTCATATGATGGAAATTACAGCTGTGAAGATGCCGTTTTAAGATAAAATTGCATCTAATGCTAATTTAAAATTGGCACCTAGTTTTGAAGTTTGTTTAAGGACGATGCTTGTTTATTGGATACTTTTAAACACTTAAATTATTTTCAGATTGATAGCAGGGCAGTTGGAAATGGTGAAGGAGAAAATGATTTTTTTGTGCCCTTATTACGAATTTTTTAATATTTTTATCCTGGTAAAACTTATGAGGCAGCTCTATTTTGAAGATCCAGAAAGGTTGATATACTGGGTATTTTTCTCTTATTTATGGTTTCCTGCAGGGACAAAAGCTTGGACAACTCTCCCTAACACTGGAAGTGCCAATTATCTGATGTGTTTACTTGTTTTACAGTCTAAGTTTTTGTAGATATCCTGAATTTGAATAAACAGTGGACCACTATCCATGTTTAGTGTGTATTTCTCTATTTCAAATTGTCTCTGTATGACACCAGGCTTCCTTTAATAATAACAGACTCTTATTTCATTATTCTGGGACAGAAACCTCAGGATATTAGGCCTTGTGTGTAGATACTGCCTCCTGGGCGGTTTTGCCACTTCACCAAGAACTCAGAATCGGAGCCCCTGCCAACCAGAGGTATCAAGGTTTGTGAGGCAGGTTAAATCACCCAGCGTGGTCAAATGTCTGAAGACCTAGTATGAGACTACTGTTGCCATTTGAAATTGTAGTCTGTGTATCTGCTATATAAGAAATATATTTTTTGAAAGAAAAAATCCAACACGATTTTTTAAAGACATCTGGTCTGTGCCCACTCTGATATTGGCTGAATACGATGCTCTTGCATTTAGCATTGTTCTTTCTGCAGGCCCTGTAAGTCAAAGTTCTCCACGGGTCCTGTGTACAAGGCTGGGGCTGTCTACATTGGTTTTCCTGAGCAGCTTTCCTTCACCTCCCTGGTGTTGTTGCACAAAGACTCTTTTGTCTGACAATATTGGACTCTTCTCAAAATCTAAGCACTTTCAGGAAAAGACTTGGAAGTCTATCTTCTCAGTTTCCACACCTCTTTGCCCTCTGAGCTGTCATTTAGTATGACTGGTTGTTAGGCTCTCCACCCGGTTCCTTATCCAGTTTATTAGTGGATTGCATTATTACTGTACCTATTTTGAAAACTTTTGTTGAACATCTCTTAATATGCGCCTCTCTTCTATTTTACTTCATCTTACATTTTGGTAAGATTGAGATTTTAGGTGATGTTACTTTTCCATGTCAGGCTGAAGTTCAGTAAGATATTTAATCTTTCCTATACCCTAGCTTGGAAACATGCACCTCTTCACCTCCTTCCAACCCCTCAACTCCCCATAAAACTTTCATTTTCCTAAGAGACTTTTTCTTTTTAAACCAGCAAGATTTGATATACTCTATTTGAATAAGAAAAAGTGCTAATGTGTTTGACTAGTCCAATTTATATTCATAAAATATAGTCACAAAAGAAGAGGCATTTCATTAAACTAAGGTATTTGTAACTATAATATATTTATACTGGGGAGTTTGTATTTAATATCAGAATACACTGAGGTCATTTGCATTTGTTGCTAAATGGAAACACTAATTCTATGCAACAGTCTTTTTTTTAGTTTTAATTTTTTTTAGGTTTTAATTTTTGATCAAACAGCATTTTAATTGTTACTGTGCTGTATGGTGAGCGGTAAACTGCTTGCATTTATTTTCTGGTCTGTGCATGGTCATGTAAATAAGGATTTAGTGTCTGCAATGTGTATATTGTGATATAATCATTTATAAGCAAAATAGATTCCCTTCATATACATTTTGAGGACACTTTACCCATTATGAATTCTGCTGAAAACAGTTTTTCAGGTAGAGATGCAACTATATAGTGGTCTACAAGGGGGAACTAACCAAGGATTTCAATTAATAATGTACTTTCAGCCCTGAGAGATATTACATTTGCCCGATCAAGGGTTATCCATCACCGTCCGGGCTACAGCTGTCTTCCTTCTCTTGTTTCATGTTCTGTGAATGTACTCATCCATATGCCCCAGGACAGAAAGCTCTTGGCACAACAGTTTGCAGCTAAGTGTTTTCTTCTAAGGCCAGTGACAGTTTCTGAAGGTGAAACTTGCACACCTCTCAGAAGTATAATATTAAAGAGTTACATATAGCATTTCAATGAATTAAATAAACTATACCTTTTGAGAAAATGGAGAAGTTGTCAATAATATTTTCCATCCAATTATTCAGTTAGGATGTCTAGAATCCCTCAAATAACATTATATTTTCAATTAGCTAGTTTATCAGTTCATCTTGTATTATTTTTCAAAACAGAAAAATATAAACATTATTCTTATGATTGGTGTGCTAGTGTCTGATTGAAATTGACTATGTGAATGAAAGAGTTCTATTTTTGCATTTGGATTTGAAGTTCTTTTCTTCAATGTGCCAAAAGTTATTTAAAATAATGTCTACTTTAAAAAATATTCCTTCTCTGGTTTTGGTATTTGTGTTTCGTATTGAAGAATGGAGTCCCCACAGTATACGTGTCCTATAGCCAAGTAACTGCATTTATATTGTTATAAATTTTTGAGGTTGGAATCTCAAGTTTTTAAATTAAATAACTACAGTTAACTGTATTAAGTGTAAGGTTGAATTTGATCAAAAATAAGAAAAGCATTTATGACAACCCCTGTAAATGTTTAAATAGTTTAGTTGTGTTTGTGAGAATTAAATTGTATTATAAGAAGCCAACATTGAGTATACTGGTTCCTCTGGGACACATTTGACTTTTGGGAGATAAAAAAAATCTTGCATTAATGAAATTCTGCAAGTTTTTGATTTAGTAGAAAATGTTTCCAGTCTATGTGAAGCAATTTTAAAGTGTATATGTGTATAATTACTTGTAGAAACTGCTTAACTTTAATGATGCATTTCTCGATCATATAATAGGAAAACTAACGGCTTTAATTAAGATTTATGAAGCATAGAGGTAATATATTCTGCTAAATTAGGTAGTCGTTGGTGGGTAGTATGCTTTTAGAGATGAATTTTCTACATATACTTCACTTCCTTGTGCATTTTGGGTTTATAAAGGTAATTTGTAACACTAAATCCTTCTATCCATTAGTAGACAAAAGTAAGCTTTGTTTTCTTTTTAAACTTTTAATTAGTAATAATAATTTAATAATGGGCAGACACCATTAAATATTTCTTTAATCATTGATTTCAGGTCATAGCCACATGAGCCTGTCTTGAGGAAAAGAAAGAAAATTCACCATTTTATTTAAGCAACTGGTTAATTTGAAATTGAATGCTTAGAAACTGGTTGTAGGACCTAAATCAACCAATTCATTTAAAATAAACAGTTCTGACTAAATTAAACCAGTCCAGCTCTTGCTCCCCCATTAACTTGAGAATATCGATCCATTTTTTTTTTTTTTCCCAGTTGGATCCAGTTTTTAAGGTCAGATTCTGTGATGTTTATTTTTGTTCCATACCAGGCCTGCTGGTAACATGTTGGTAAGATTATCAATTGATGTTCAGAGAGTATCAACTTTGAGACTCAGGATAAGCTTTGCTATGAAAGCCTACTGTTTGGAATGCCTGCAGACAGACTAATGGGAGCGGATGGGCCTGGATCTCCCTTGCTCAGCCTGCCATTCACCTCTTCCCATTTCCCCAAGCAGAGGAGACTCAGACTTGAGAAGGACTAATGGAAACTCCTCTTCTCCCAGTGTTCCTTCAGGGTAGTGGTTGTCAAACTTTGCCTGTATAAGAATCATCCAAAGCGTCTATTAAACCAGTGTGCTGGCCCTCCCCCCTGGAATTTCTGATTCTGCAGGTCTGAGCTGGGGCCTAAGAATTTGACTTCCCAGGTGATGCTGATACTGCTAGTCCAGGGACTACATTTTGAGGGCCATTGCTTTAGGAATGAGAACTCTGAGTTAAAAGAAAAAAAAAAAAGAAGAATGTCACAGCTGTAGATAGACATAGAAAATTGGGAATAGGTCATTTTCACAATGCCACATGTGCTTCTGTTTTTCTTTACACTTAAAGCAAAGGGTCAACTATTTTTAAGAGAGCATTTTTTTTGGTGGAGGGACTTGAGGTACTTAGGTGAAAAGGTTTTTTGTGTGTGTGTGTGTGTGTGTGGTGGTGGTGGTGGTGGTGTTGAGAGGGAGTCTTACTCTGTTGCCCAGGCTGGAGTGTAGCTGGAGTGCCGTGCTGCAATCTCGACTCACTGCAACCTCCGCCTCCTGGGTTCAAGCAATTCTCCTGCCTCAGCCTCCTGAGTAGCTGGGACTACAGGTGTGCACCACCACGCCCGGCTAATTTTTTGTGTTTTTAGTGGAGACAGGGTTTCACCATGTTGACCAAGCTGGTCTCAAACTCTTGACCTCAGGTGATCTGCCTGCTTTGGTGTCCCAAAGTGCCAGGATTACAGGCATGAGCCACTGCACCTGGCGGAAAAGTGGTTTTTTGAATGAAGAATAAGTAAGTGAAATTGGGCCACTTGGTTTAGCCTAATGACCAACGGCTATCTTTGAATTGACTCCTTGGGAATGGGGATCTCAAGTCCAGCAGCATCTGCCTAGTCTTTTATATCTTGTTCCATTGTCAGCTTGATTAGGGTAGAGCCAGTGGTTCTCACTTGTGGTGTGCAGAGAATCATCATGGGACTCCATGGAAATGTAGATTCCTGGACCCTACCCTGGAGATTTCAGATTAGATAGCTCTCAGATGGCATTGAGGAATCTGAATTTTTAGCGTTAGCACTGAAGGAGATTCACATGTTGATATTTCATGGGCCACAGTGAACTACACTTATATATAGACAATCTGCATTGTACAGGGTATATTTGCCTCAGGATCCCCAAATGGTTCCTCTGTTGGGAAATTTTCTCGTTCAGTGTTCTTGTCTAGCTGTAATATTTATGCTGTTTTCCTGTGGAATTTAGTTTGTTAGCTCCTTCTCAAACTTTGCTTTCCACCAAGTATAGTCTTGAAAAAATTAATTTCCCTGAGTTTGATTTTTCCCATCTACAGACTGCATGCAGGATGAGGCTACAACATTTCTGCGTTTTCTTTTCCTAGTGGTAATACTCTATTAACCCAGCCAAGCTGGGTGCAGTCTTGCAGGCCTGAAGTCCCAGTTAGTGAGTAGGCTGAGGCCAGAGGATCACTTGAGCCCAGGAATTTCAGACTAGCCTGGGCAACATAGTGAGACCCCTTCTCAATAAGAATTTAATTCTTAAAAAATTCTATCTTAGCATTTAGCAAACATTAATCAGTAAATAAACAAATGAATAATAAATAAATGAATGCACATATATCTCGTTTTATACATACATATATAAGTCTTAGATGTATACACATACACTGTATTTTATATGCACATATATATCCATGATGTGTGTATAAATACATATCATGCCTATATATCATGTATAGAATGAGCCATTTATAAGTATGTATGCATGTGTATATATGTGTGTGTGTGTATGTGTGTTGGGTATAAAGGTTGGGTATAAAGATAAGTATTTCATCTGCGTCCTCCAGACTGTAGCCTGCATTTTTCACCTCTACGTTATCCTGATTCTGGCATAATAAAATGTGATTGGTGCTTTGATGGAGTTAGCCCAGAAAGCTGTGGGAGCAAGCAGGGAAGGAATCAAATGGAGAATGGAGAGTGAAGGTGTAGGGAAAATATCTACATCGTAGTCTTAATCAATAGACCCAGCAAATTCCATGATTAGGAACATTAAAGGATATTTGCATTTTAAAATTATAGTGGAATTTCAAAATAGTAGATTTCTAGAATTAGTCTACATGCAATTGTGGAAAATACTGGCAGCTGTTTGGCTTTAAGTGCCCTAATTGAGATGGGAGGCATGGCAAGGGACTCTAAGATGTGGACTTTTAATCCGGCTGAAAAGATGAGACTATCATATATAAAGCAACTGGAAAAATTGAACTTCATGATTCTGTGCCCTGCATGGGAAGAATTCTAGACTTTCAGGGCAGAGAGAAGCTAATGTGCTTGCATAAAAGTTATCCAGTAAAGGCTGGACCTAAATTGGGCACTGGGCAAGGATTTAGGGGAACTAGAGAGGAGAGGGCGGTGGACACCCCAGAGGGTAAAGGAGAAGGCTGGAAGGAAAGGATAAACACCATCCAGTCGGGCAGGGTGGACGTGGGGGCAGTAAGAGGAGGTGCAGGCTTTCTGTGAAAGGGTGAGGAAGATAATGTTGGGCAAGTAGGCTGCAGTCGGCTGAGGAATAATGTGAACGTCAGAAAGGAAGAGGCCTTCTGGACTGGAGGCAGCCACATCCGTCTTTAGGAGTCGTGGACAGCACAGTGCTGATGCCCAGATTTTTGCTGGTGAGCCAGCAAGTTTTTGTGAACAGCAGACACCCTGGAATTTTTAATCCAGTGTTTTGTTTGGGTTTCTAGTGGTGTATTTGGGAATTATTTGGGTTTGTTTCTGGCAGGGTGACTTTGAAGTTTGCATTGTGAGGGATGAAGAGCGAGACTGGTTGAAGGGTAACTGCTGGTTGGGGGTAGAACAAAAGCTCTGAGTCACAGTCACTCAGCTTTCTGTGCTCCCTTCTTCTGGAAGTGTAAACAGCCACATCACTTCAGTTTGGCTTCTAGAAAATGAAGATGAAATGGGTGGGGACCAGAAATGGTTTTGATTTTATGAGTATTTTTTATGGAAAATTATTCTTATACTGTACTGTTGTTATGGGCCATCTCCTAGGACATAGAAAGTGCTTGTTTTCAGTGGAATTTTCCTTTTAGGAAAGAATTTTATCATATTGTTGCTGGAGAGCATGCTATTTGACCTGTGGTTCTGAATCTTTTAATAAGGAACGCTACATATTATAACAGGTTTCTCTTTCATTTTATTTGTTTTTAGTATGAGACCATCTCTCAAATCCACACGTTGTTACATTGGGTCATTCAAGTGACATAGGTGATTAGCATGGGTTCATCACCTATTCGTCATAATAGTGTGACATAGCAGAGTGTGGGCTTTGGGCTGAGACAGAAGAGGCCATTCGCTGCTCTGTCTTACAAGTGTGTGGGTGTGTAACATGGAGCAAAAAACCAAAGAGAAATAAACCATAAGTATCATTTGCTAAATGGTGTACTTGGCTTTCTCTCTCAGCTTGGTGCATCTGACTCTCAGCTCTCCAATTGTTCCAGGGATTTCTCTGTCCACAGCCTACAAAATACCAGCAGAAGGTTACTTTTGCTTTTACAAAGCCAACATTTCCTTGAATCAGAGAATGACTAAACCCATATTATAATTTAGGAGTAATATAAAGTTTACTATGTAGTTGATTTAAGTATACTTACACGTACAAAGATATAAATGATGTACCAAGGGATTCTGTTATTGAATCCCCGTTCTCTTCCACTAATAAGCGAGAGGGCTGAGAGGATTGCCACAGTCCTGGTGGGGTCTGGGGTTTTCTGTTCTCAATGAGGTAGTGTTCCATGTTATTCTTGGACTGTGCCTTTCCATAGGATCATGTTGGCATCTTTGTTTCTGATGACTTGCTAGTAGAAAACTCCCCATCTGGCTTAGGAATTTGCTCAATTTCACTTTGATTAGGGAATCTTCATCAACTCTAGAGCAGATTGCTTTCTCTAATAGGTTCTGCAGAAGGCCTGCTTGCATTTTGCATTATGCTGTGCTGGTAGGGACACTTTCTATTTTGCTGCCTTCAGTAGAGATAGTAACTTCTAGATTAGTATCGTAGCTAAAACTGATTTCACATTATCCCTTTCAGTTTAATACTCGTTAAATATTTCATCTGGCTGCAGCAGCTTAATAATCTTAATATACAATTATTTCAATCCACCATCAAGTGGCTGTGTGTGGACTTTCAAAATCCGAAGGTTTTCATTGTGTAATGGGGGACTGGTAAGAACCACACTGTTGATTTGTTGAGAAAGTTAAATGAAATATGCATATAGAAGTACCTAGCTTGGCGCCTGACATACAATAGAGATTTTAAAAATACTTCTTCCTTTGTACCTATGTGACAGGCCTGAATCTTAGAGAAAAGGATTTTATTCTTATTCTGGTTCTCCATTTCTAGTCTTAACAAATTGGCCTCTGACAACCGTTTAGAGAAGAACATTCTGCACTGGCTATTCCTCTATGGGAGCAGATTTTGCCAGATATGCTCACTTATCAGTGTGGGCACTCTGATTCTAAGGTAGAGCAAATAACCCAAAATATCTATTGCTGTTGTTATTGTTGCTACTATACCTATTTTAGCTACCTTAGTCATCTTATTCATCTTGGTATTTACCTCATGCCCACAAGAGCAGGCTTCCCAACTTCATACTTTTTCATCAAATCAGTGGATATTTTCCCCCAGAAATGTAGCACGTTAGAAAAATAAATTGGTAAAAACTAATGCTTACTTAGAGTTTGTTTTCTCTTCTTGTTTATAGAAATCCAAAACAAAAACAAACTCCACCTGAACTTGTTGATGATCTGTTGTTTTCCTGCTTCTGGTTCAGATGTGGAACAAAATGAAAGGCATGTGGCGATTCATAGTTCTGAGTCCAAAGATGCCAAGAAAGGGTAGTGCTGAATAAAAGGGAAAGTGAAGAGGGAGTGCCTGAATTCTAAAGGGTCTTGCAAGTTGGCTCAATTGGTGTCTTTTGTGACAAAATGGTTGCAGTGATTCCAAGGGAATCAGCCTTAGAAACACTAATTTTTCTTCAGAAGTTGCATGTTATTTGAACACAGGTTAGTTAAAAGTAGGTAGATGGATGTATAGGTTTGTAGGCAGATAGATAGATTTTTCTCTGTGAGTTGGAATTGCAGTGTGGTGATGAAGATGAGAAATAACTTGGTTCGACTAATGCAAGTGAGGCCAGGTTAAGCCCAGAGCTTGCTGTACAGACTAGCTATTCAGCAATAAATCAATGGGGGTTGGAGAGGGGAGACAGTGGGGAATAGCATGCCATATTACATGGCATAAGATAAAATCATAAAATGCCAGAGCTGAGGGGCCATTAGAGAATGTTTTTTCCAGCCACATCATTTTATGAATGAGGAAACAGAGGCCCTGAGAGGTGGCATGGATCTCCTAGGACCTGCAGTTACTTATACAGTTTAAAGTAGAATCTACTCTAACATGGTGCCTTCCTGGTCTCTAGAGAGGCGTAGGGGTATGTGATGGCCGAATTTGGCCTATTGTCAATCTATGAGATTTTCAGTTGCTTCTTAGAGATAAGAATAGTGGTGTCATTCATCCTTCTAGCTCTTATGCTGCAAAGCTTTGTGTCTCTGTGGGAAGCAGACAGCCTAGATTAATATCCTGGGGCCTTCTTCTCCATCTTAATTTAATATTGAGTAATAGGGAAAATTAGCCACAGGTTAATAATTTGGAGTTGATTTCTTTCCCTAAGACTTGGAGAGTTGGGAGGGAAAAAAGAGGGCCATTTGCATTGGGAATTTTCAGAAGCTACCACACAGCCACTTGAGTAGGGTTTACTTTCTGAATTTTCCGAGTTGACAGCACAAGGTATGGGTAGACTTCAAAATATAGGTATGGAATAGTCATACTTCCCACCTCTCTAATTGGACATGGTGGTTCTTGAAGACAAGAAAAAAACCCTATGTATTTGATTTACCTAAAAGATTTCCAAATTTACTTTTCTGTAGGAGATGTAGTACATTTTCATATTCTGAGAGTCCAATGTTTTTAAATAAAAAAAACCCAAATTCAAACATATATATCAAAGAATAGCTTCTTTGAGTTAAATCCTTGCTTGCCAATGTGTCCTTTTATGAGATAGGGTCGTTTGTCATGAGGGAAAGCAGGATTAATTAACTGTGGAAAATGTACGAAGTGTGGAAACTGTGAGTTCTAAAATGTTTCCACATTAAAATATGGGGAAAGAAGCATAGATGAACCTAGACATCAATATGACTTTTTTCTTCAGAAGGCTTAAAAAATCTCTCCATCACACAAATGAAACAACCTATTACACACACGGTCTTCCCATATGTCTAACGCAGAAACAAATGAGAAATGTACTTTATTTCCACATAAATTGTGTGGTTTCAAAATTCAGTTCCCTTCACCCCTGAACTCTGGCCAGCATGCCACTTATATGCCTAACAGGATGGCAGAACTTTTAATGAGACAAATTATGGAAGGGGAGAGCCACATAAGTTTGCAGCTCATGAAAGTATCAAAACAAAACAAAATGAAAATCACCCACAAAAATCTCTATGGAAAAATAAAAAACAATTCCAAAAGGAGTTGCCAAAGAAAGGTATATAAGTCACTGTAGCCTTGAGGAAGTCATCATCTATGAGCCAGTAAGTCACTGTATATTTTTGTTTTGTTATTTACTCTGTTGTTTGATAAAATGAGTCCTTACGTTGAATACTGTAATATTATACAGAAGATATAGCAACTACTTCAAAGATGAAAGATACTCTACATATCCAGGTCTCTCTTCATGTAATTTTATTTTGCTTAATACAAATAATAAAAAGTCTATTTATAATTTTCTTCTGGTTTCTGATGACAATACAGTCAACAATTTGAATTATTATGGTAATTAAATTAACAAATTAATTTGGAACTATATGGAGTTTATGCATATTTCTGGCTAATTCTGGATCTGATCCTTAAGGCCAGGATTTAATTTTGGATAAAGGGATTCATTTAAATTTGGTATTTTTTTTTCCTGGTAGGTGAATAATAGAACTCTGTAAACAAATAGAAAAGTGCACTTTAAAAGATAAAAGACATGGAGATGCAACTGGAAATTCTTTGTTCCATGAAGCATTAGGCTATGACAGTGTACAATGTAACTGTTTGCAATGAAATCAATACATTTTTAGAGTAGCATTGGAAACTATCTTTTGTCCTTACCACGTTCCTCCTAAATATTTTACAGGTTCTAGCATTACTTTGCATGGTTCCAGGACAGGATATTAAAAAGTAAAAAATTAGATTCAACAATATTTGCATCTCCCCTCCCTTTTTGTTCTACACGGTGTCAAATAACTGGTTTGACTGATTTCCCCAGCCTTCACTGACCAGTTGTTTGAGTTGGCCCATTCAATAGGTAATTATGTGTGTGTGTGTGTGTGTGTGTGTTTGTGTGGGTTTACATGTGATGAAGAGCCACAGTCCCTTTGACAGAAACCATGCCATATGTGCCAATGGCAAAAAATGTTACCATTCTCTTAAAACTCCCTGTTTTAGGAAAGAGATGTGATTATCAGAAACATTTGGGGACAGCTCCAGGCTTTTTGATAAATGTTGCCGAATAAAAATACAGTATGATCATTTCTGTATTACAGGAAATATTGGGCAGTCAAAGCATTGTGAAATGTCTGGCAAAAAAAAAAAAAAAATTAGGTGCTCAATAAATATTGGTTGGAATGCTGACCCCACCTTTTATCAGGTGTGCATCTTTGGACAATTATTTAACCTCTTTTTATTGTCCAAGTTCCCGCATCTGGAAAGGTGGGGATGATAACTGCACTGCTGTTATTAGGTTATTATGAAAGTTAAATGAGTTAGTACATATAAGGTGCTTAGAACAGGAACTGGCACATAGTCCTCAATAAATGTGACTTAATATTACCAGTACTATGATTACTTCTACGATTACTACAGAAATGCCAGCACTAACTGCTGATACCTTGTAAGTGGAAAGCTATTTCTAAAAGCTGCTGCACAGAGAACACTACCAGATGGTTATGCTTTAAGAACTGACCAAACTGAGTAATTTCACTTGTGCATCTGGTCAGACTGAGCTTTGGTGTAAGGTAGACATAGAAATCTATGAAAACAAACAAATAAACAGAATTCAGTCTCCTGTATGGGTAAGTGAAGAATCTAAATTGAAATTATATATTCCTAGGGGATGTTACAAAGGCAAATGTTTTCTTTGGGATCTAGTGAAACACAAATACATACCCATATAACACTAAACTGACAAATGGTAAATTAAAACTTTCTTGCAAATATATTATTCTTCAAGCCAAATTTCATTAGCCTGAGCCTTAATAATATCAGTGATCACCTATTCCTTAAGGACGGTTGTGAAAATTAATGTTGGTAAAGGGTTTCCAGAGGTACAATAGCCATGCAAAATAGTATTGTTATTTACATTACATTGCAAATCTATGCCCAAGGCAATAAAGAAATTATGCTAACTAGATGGCAAACTATTATAGTTGTTGGCTTTAGATGCTTAAAATACAAAGGTGTGGGAAAAGTAAAGATGGAAATTTGAATGCAGAGTGTGGTTTATAATGTAAAAAAATTTAAACTAAATAGTATATTCATAATCCTCTGTGGTTTTTATGTGTTTCCCCTATGGGAGCAAGTATTCTCATTCCTACTTTACTTGCAAAGAAGTGGATAGGAAAATGTAGATTTAAAACCATCTATTGATTAGACAACTATTTGAAGTTTTGAAATGAAAATACAAAAAATAGAAATTGAGACCGGGTGTGGTGGCTCACACCTGTAATTCCAGCACTTTGGGAGGCCTAGGGGGCAGATCACCTTAGTTCAGGAGTTCGAGACAATCCTGGCTAACATGGTGAAACCCCGTCTCTACTAAAAATACAAAAAAATTAGCTGGGCGTGGTAGCGGACACCAGCTACTCAGGAGGCTGAGGCAGGAGAATGGCGTGAACCCGGGAGGCGGCGCTTGCAGTGAGCCGAGATTGCACCACTGCACTCCAGCTGGGCGACAGAGTGAGACTCTGTCTCAAAAAAAAAAAAAAAAAAAGAAATTGAGTTAATTATTCTGCATAATACTGTTGATCTTAAATGTTTTCTCTCTTTTTGAATACAGCATGCAATTTTGTGGTTGTAAAGTCTTGTATAGGAATATGATAGGGAGAAGGAAAACAAAAATGTTAGCATTAATATGGTTTTGCCTCCCAGGATACAGAACCGCCTGTTAAGAATGTTGTTAACATTTTTTTTTTCCTGTTTGGGAGATTTAAAAAACTTGTTATTCCTAAATAGCCCTCAAGAAGTGTATTGAATAGTAATCATTCATTTATTCATTCACTCATTCAACCAGTATTTATTAAGTGTTGACTATATACCAGAAACTATTATAGGTGCTATTAGTGAACAAAGCAGATAAAACTCCCTACCTCATGAAGACGTAGCTTTTAAGAAGGGATGGGTAGGAATATTTAAAATAGTTAACAAACTCTGGAGTCCAGGCAGGGGCAGATATAACCTTATAGGTGTCTATAGACCTGGTAATAATACCTGGTTCTCAGCCCTGGTGTTAGGGACTTTGGGTGGGTTGGTGAGGTGGAGGGGAAATGAGGAGAAATATACGTCTCTTGCCTTCAAGAAGCTTATGGTTTAATGAAGGAAATGAGTCAAATACACACATAATTAAAATACAAAATAGAACTTCCACACACTTTTATTTTTATAGAATTATTTTCTGTGGAGTTTTAGAGAAATTAAATGCTAGACTTATATTCTATCATCATCTCTTCAATCCTTAAATTTTCGATTCATCACTATTCAATTGCCTGCCCCATTCCCCTGTATTAAACTTCAGGGGTAATGATATCAATCTCTGGGATAATAGAACCATACATTTGGTAATGATTCAGTGTTTGGCCTCCAGGCAGGTAAAGACACAAACCATTTAAGACAGATGGTCATTGCTCCTATTTTTAAAAGATTTCTAAGACCTCTAATCCATAACCTCTATTGGTCATCTTGTCCAATATTTAAAAAGTTCTTATATTTATTACTGTCAAGAAGATTTTCTTTATGTTCTATCCATTTTTCCCATTTCATCTTGCTTGATAATCTGTGGAAATGAAAGACAACCAGTCAGCATCGTTCTCATAAGACCCTTTCGCACTTACTTGATTCTTGATCACTTCTAGTGAAATAACTAGAATTTATATTGTCTTTTCCTTTCAGGATCTATTTTTCATCCTCTTAGTACTTTTTGGTACTGCTCATTTTCAGTGTCTTCATTCTTTAAAATGTGAATACAATGCTGGGCTGTGTGGACCACTTTCTATATAGTCTTTAGCATTACTGATTACAGAGAAGGGATGAATTCTCAGCTGCCCAATGTCATACTCACTTGTTAAGTCCCACTTTCTTTAGAAATACACAGTAGTTTACCAGTAGTATACTCAAATTCAACTGGAAATGTACTACAACCCTAAGCGTCTTCCTTTTGAGCCTTCCCAGACTTTCTCTAAATCATTCTTCATTTTCTTCTGTTTTTTTTTTTTTTTTTCTTTAAGGTGGAATCCTGCTCTTTTGCCCAGGCTGGAGTGCAGTGGCGCCATCTCAGCTCACCGCAAGCTCTGCCTCCCGGGTTCACACCATTCTCCTGCCTCAGCCTCCCAAGTAGCTGGGACTACAGGTGCCCGCCACCACGCCTGGCTAATTTTTTGTATTTTTAGTAGAGACAGGGTTTACCGTGTTAGCCAAGATGGTCTCAATCTCCTGACCTCGTGATCCGCCCGCCTTGGCTTCCCAAAGTGCTGGGATTACAGGTGTGAGCCACTGCGCCCGGCCTTTCTTCTGTCTTTATTAAACTTCATTTTGTTTCTTAAAAAACAACTCTTTAATTTTAAAAAATTTATTCTAATTCTATTACTGTCTTTTAATGTTAGCTTTGGTTCCTAGAATGAGAATATCTTCTATGTCTTTATTTCAGCAACAATAAGAGAACTTGCTTAGGGACTGAGGAGCCTCATTAAGATAAATAACTGAAATAATATTCTCTCAGCAGGAATTCATAGAGTAAATGCATGAATATTTAGAATAATTGGGGCTTGGAGTGGCCCGAATTTGGCCAGTTGTGACAAACTGAAAGTAACCACGATTGATCAATTTTTGAGAATTAGGCTACAGTAAATATTTCTCAAGAAATTGATTTTAAGATATTTACTGGCTGGACACGGTGGCTTATGCCTGTAATCCCAGCACTTTGGGAGGCCAAGGCAGGAGAATTGCTTAACCCCGGGGGTTCAAGACCAGCCTGAGCAACACAGTGAGACTTCGTTTCTCAGGAGAAAAAAAAAAAAAAAATTAGCCAGGCATGGTCGCATACTTGGGTCCAGGAGGTAGAGGCTGTAGTGAGATCTGTTTGTGTCCAATCTGGGTGACACCGTGAGACTCTGTCTCAAAAAAAAAAAAAAAAAAAAAAATACTAAGCTATTATCAAGTCATGATTATGAACATTAATCCTTAGTTCTGCTTTTTTAGAAGAAGTAAATATAGGAGTTTGGGTTGGTATGCACTAATCTAAGGATTTAAGTGGAGATTTGGAATGTGATGGGCAGTTCTACAGGAAGAGAAAGAGAAACAGAGAGGGAGGGAAAGTGAGAGATAGAGGGAGACAGAGGGAGAGAGAGACGATAACATGTTTCACTTTGTTAGTTGTTTGGATGTCAGGTTCTTGGGAGTAGAATGTACAACCCCAACAGATGCAATGCGGTTAGTTTATGGAGTCTATGCATGTTCTATCCCGCATTTTCAGTGTTATCGAGGGATACAAGTAGAATTATTATTGATTTCTTTATGTAGGAATGGTAGGTGAGAAATACTTTCTTGAAAGGCAGGCACAAAAGAGAGTATTATTACTCTGCCTGCTCATTCATTTGTTTTAGCTACTCATGATATGCCAGGTTCTTTGCTAGTACTTTGTAAAACAATCTTTTAATCCTTCATTTTGTGATTGAAGAAACTGAGGCTCAGTGAGATTAAGACAATTTCCCAAGGTCACAGAGCACCCAGAGCTGGTTCATTTCCAAACCTCTGTGTACCCTTTCCTCTGCGCCATGTAACCTTTCCTTTATTCATTTGTTTTATTTGTGTGTATCTGTAAATCATTTGTATTTCTTTTTATTTAAGTTTGGGAACACATGATATTTAGTTTTGTCGTATACACTAGTAAGCAAAACAAAGTTCCAAATAGATGTGCTGAAACTGACAAATCATAAAGAAAACCCCAAGTGTTTAAATCATGAATAGTCAGTCCCACAGGAGGAAGGCTCTAGGAAGGAACTTGTACAATGTGCCTCCTCCTGGCTGCTGCTTCCTGACGCAGCTGGTCAAATGTAATTTCAGAAGTTTTGCTAAAACCTTCTCTGAAGGTGTTTTTAGCTACAGGTGAAAGGATGAAACATCAGGAACTTTGGCAGGGTCGTGCAGAGACAAAGGAAGGGAAGGATCGGCCTTAGTGTGTGAGCTGTGAGCTGCTACTAGCCCAGAGTTTTGTTTAGTGGATACTTAGCACTGTGTGAGGATAAATAATACACAGTTTGACAGGATAAACTGAAGTCATGGCGGCTTCTTCTTTTAGGGTTCTCCCTTTAAAAGTTTTCTTCGATTCCCCATTTTCTCTAACCACTCTGCGTTCATTTTTCCATTTTTCCCCATCTCCCTCTTTTTCCTCCTGTTCCTGTCCTTTTGTGTTTTTGGACCCCAATCCATGTTGCCCTCTTTTTGATTTGTTTTATTTCTTCTTTCTACATTTATTCCCTTTTTCCCTTTCCTTTATTTAGTCCTTTCCTTTCTCCCTCCCCCACAACCTCCTTACATTTCTTCTTCATTTACTCTCACTTGATGTTTTCTGCAAAGAGCTGCCTGGGCCCCTTGACCTCACAAGAAGCTCTCTGACGAAACGCTTAAGAAAAACAAGGTATTATGCATTATCCTACACATTCTGCAATCGCCCTAGCAATTTAGTAACTACAGTCCAATTTAAACCAGGCCTCAAGGCAACAAAAATTGCACCAAATGCCGACTAATTTACCAAACTTATAGAAGGAATATTTGGGAGTCTATTCCCTTCAACCCATCTGATTCATATTATTGACTCATTTAGAAAACAGAAAGTGAACAGAGACAAGTTTTTAAGGAGTTTGGTTTCATGCAAATGACTTGCAATTGCAGCCCATTATTTTTATACCACGACTTCATTAGTCATATCCCTGTCAGACCTGTGACCAGTGTCAAATGTTTTCAAAAAGCACACCAAGACAGGCATGGAACTCATCAGCCTGTGTCAAAGGTCGCTCTCATTAAGGAGTCAAAATGAAAACTTTCAGTGTCTCTAACACATCGCATAGCTCTCCCTGGTACTCCCACCCCCAGTCCTGAAACTCAGGGCCAGCTAAGCACCTCCAGCTCCCCAGACATTCAAATAAGATCAAGATGACAGGGCAAGAAAATGAATAGAGTTCTTAACCGGCTGGACCTCATAATCTGGTACTGATTGAAACAACCAGAAAGCTGTTTGCCAGGTCTTATAGCACCATTTCCTGAGGTTAAACATAACATCTTAAAATGAAGCAATTAGGGGTTTCTCTAAAACAAGAGTCTTCAGTAATTAAAAAAGAAAAAGAAAGGCAGAAAGCAAGAAAGAAGAAAATAAAGACTATCATGGTAGGAGCTGATTAGGCCTATTAGGTAGGGTTTGATGGTGGAGGCACTGCTTTTTTTTTTGCCACCTGGGAGGTCAACTTTTGATTATGGAAGCAGTAGGTAAAGAAGAAATTATCGATAACAGTGTGATAAAGATGGACTTTAAGGAATTTGAGGATCAGAGATAAGAATAAAACCGTCTTTCCCAGGACTCATTTGGACAATACGGAGTAACAGAGATTCAGTGCTCCTTTTCTTGTTTCGTTTTGTTTTGAATCATTACTGCTTTTCTGCAGACCTGTTCACTACGTGAGCATAGCCTCTGTGTTATGATGCTATAAGGGATTTCCAAAGGGTCTGAGTGATGGTTTCTTATTCTCCTTCAGAGTCTTCTTCAAGCCACATTCTGGTGTTGGTGTTGGTGCTGGTGTTGGATTTGTGTTCCTAGGAGACTTGAAACATGGATTACATCCTGTCACCACAATATTTGGCTGGTTACAGTGGCTTTAAGATTGACGAACAGATATTTCCAGTATCACGTGGGGTAAATGTCAAGGAAGTCTCTAGTTGTCAATATGACATTTTGCAAAAACAAAACAAAACACAATTTAACAATAGGAAATGTCAAAATGTGATGACTCTATATTGATTTCTAGAGAACACACAATCTGCTCTTAAATTTACAAGTCATTTGGGGCAACTTGATTTAATTCTGTGGTAATGTCTATGACTCTTCTCTCTGCGTACTTACTAACTTAATTAATTACTCACACTTGAATGAGAGTCTCTCCCGGCCTCCATGCGCTGCCTTTTCAGGAAAATAGGTATCACACGAAAGCATTTTACCTCATACTTGTTTTCCAGTATCTGAGTTCTAAACCTTTCTGGGCTCACTTTTGATTGTCTTGCTGCAGGGATACTTTGAGGGTTACTGGAGGTGAATATTTTATTTTATTCATTTATTTTTAGACATTTGATATGTACCTTCACAGTGAGCTAAAGGAAAAAGGATCAAGACTGTGAGTAGTCTATAAAAGGCATCCCTGGATATTATGATGTGGCAGTAGCATCCTTCTGTTTGCAAATAAAAGACTACACATTGGGTACAGCATACCCTGCTCGGGTGATGGGTCCACCAAAATCTCAGAAAATCACCACTAAAGAACGTATTCATGTAACCAGACATCATCTGTTCCCCCAAAACCTATCGAAAATAAAAAAATTGCATGCCCAAAACTGAAAGCATTGTTTGAAGCCACCATAGTCTCTGTAAAGTCCATTCATCAATTTTTGCACTTCAAAATATAGACAAATAGTCTACTAATAAAGTGGCAAGCCTCCCACAGTAAGGATAGTACCAGCTATTTCCTGTAAAATGGAATTCTCATGCTGGACTTCAGGGTAATATCTTTGTAGGTTACTAGCAGTTGACGAGTTGCTCACAATGGGCTCTGTGCTCAGTGCTTGACTGAGAGGGATACTTCAAATTAATAATTGGGCTCCTACAGAAATCCTCTCCTGAGGTGCAGAAGATAGATATAAATGAGATGAAATGGTTGAAATGGTTGTGTTGTGGAAATCTCACTCAAATGTTGTGTGGCATTGTTTTGTGTCTCCTGTCTGTTTAGGCTTCTGTTGGCAGATCAGCTAATTGGGATTTCATTGAACCTTAACCTGTGTATAGGTGGTAGAATATCATGTTGAGTCCAAGAGATCCCTGACATTTTCATTTGGGCCCAGCCAGGAAGAATTCAAGGGCTCTCACTTATGAAGAGCTACTTTGTGCCTTCTTCCCTCTTTGGGAGGTTAACTATAATGCTTTACCCTTTGGGTTCTGGGGCTCACCCCTTTATACCTGTGGCCTATCGGTTTCCCAGTGGTAAAGCATCATATCCTTGTTGTGAATCTGTGATTGATGCCCTTGGCCTAGGGGCTCCCTCTTACCCCTTCAGGAAACAGGAGGGCTAGAGAGATAGCGCTCAAGTTTTCTTTCACAGTCCCTGTTTCCTAACTCTAATCACCTTCTGCTGTGGGAAAGAGATGAGATGAGGCCTAAAAAACAGATCATTGTCCGCCTCCTAGATTAATGCAGAGAAAGCGGTATTGTCTGTTGAATGGATAAATCTTCCTGCTGTCACTCAAAACCTAAATTCAACGCTACTTCATTTCTAAGAGGCTTATCTTCCTTGAATAGACCCTTGCAGCTCAAGTAAGAGGCGATGTAATGAAGCGTGTTTTTTTCTTAAGTGAGAAACCTGCTGCAAAGAAGGGGGAAGACTGTGCAGCTGTTCTAAAGGGGCTCTGCAGACTCTCGAAAGACTTGTCATTTATCTGGTCTTGCATGACATCAAATGATAGAAGATCAAGTTCAAAATCTGCCACAGCAGCTCAAAAGGGCTTCTTCATCTGTTAATTAAATAATGGTTATTAACATACAATGTTGTGCAGCTGGGATTTGTATCAAACATTATGGGAAAAATATTGCCATAGCTTTCAACACTTCCCCTTCAGTCTGTGTTTATTACGAGGCAAATAGCTCGGGAAATGGCAATGGTTTTACCCGAATCTGAAAGTTAATATTGATGCCATAATATGTGGTTAAATGAAAGAGCAACTAGACAGGTGGGTATTAGGCAGATGGATAAATTCAAAGTGACATGCTGAGATCATTGAAGAGTATACCCTTTTGTGTACGCTTGTAATTAATTCAGCCATCCCCACAATGTGGGTTCACTGACTTCTTCTGAAAAGTTAAATATATGCAACACACAGACATACAATTACTATAAATAATTGCTTATTTACTTTGGTTTAACTTAGGCTACTCTATTACGCTAAAGTTTAATTTGAACTTTGGAATAGATGTCAAGATTTTCATCACTGCAATAAATTTTACTGGATAAGGATAATTTTAGCAGCATTTCATCATCCACTGGCTTGAGTTTATGTGTACAAGCTACAAAATTACATTTAAATATGTCTTGCTTTATTAGTCTGTGTGTAATTAAATGGCACCACGTTTAAGCTTAGCGCTACAGAAAGTAGGCCATATCCTTCAGGAAAAAAGTGGTTTGGAAAGGTGTGAAAGTCTAAGAAAAAATTTATGCTCCATAGCAATTTTCTTAAAAAAAAAAAAAGCATCATGAGTTGTATCACTGAAGTCCTGGCAGGTTTTTAATTCCCACTCAGTAACTGAGCTTAAAGGAAATAGTGACCACAGAATAATTTTAAAAACTTGCATTTTCTGATTTCCAGTCCATATCACACATCTTTAAGTTGTCTAAAGCAATTATTTTATACTTGTTAATGAACAAGTCTTGTAATTTAGACTACCCTTAATTTATAGCAGTTATCCCACACCTTGATATTTATGACAATAAGTGCCACATTAGAAAACAATGTCTATTTTTTTTTGATATGAGGCGTCAACTCTGATTATTTTCCTACTTTGCTTACTAATCCTAATTTGGCTAAGGAATGCATGGTCAATTCATGTTGACGGATAATCCAAAAATCTGAATTTAGTCATTAGCCTCGACTTTTTCTCCAACTAAGGCTATCACTTGGCTAGAGAACAATGAGCTCCATTAACTGACTTGAAGTTTACCTCTCCCATCTCCTCCAGGTCCTCTGTAGAAATAACAAGCAGAGAAATTTCCAGAAGATGTACAATGAAATAGGGAGGAAGTGGAAAATACATGGAAAATATGCAAATTAGTCTGGATGTGGCTGAGAGTTGCCCAATTTCAAAGAAGATTCTGAATCTTCCGTAATCTTCGATTACGGAATCGAAGCCTTGTTGAATTATTTGAGCTTGTAGGCACTGTCGGATCATTCATTCATTCATTCATTCATTTAACACCTCCATGGGGCCTAACACTATGAGTCTGGTCTTTTCTTAACCTTCTAACCATCTGTCTGGTGTTCAGTAAAGGTGAGCATGGAAAAGCCAACTTTTTAGTGCTTATAGCAGTTTTGGAGGAAAAAAAAGAAAAGACCAGTTTTTGGGGTCTTAACCAGCTGTCTTGTAGATTCACTTAAGTTTATGAGGGGTTGAAGTGAAGAGAGTTAGATGGCTAGTGTAAAATCATTTTTATTAATTATAAAGTAGCTTGCAGCACAGGGTTTATTGATAAGCATCAGCAACAATGTCTTACTCAAAGCATATTATCTGCTTCTCAGTGCCAGGATTCTGATGACGTAACAGCTTTTTAAGCACTTACTATGTGCTGGGCACTGCACTAAGCTTGCTTTATACATGAACTCATTTCCTCCTCACAGTAACTCTGTGAAGTCAGTTACTATCATTTTCCTCATATCTTTTTAACATGTGAGGAAACAGAGGTACAGAAATGTCAGTTCACTTGCTTATAGTCACTCAGCTTACAAGTGGCAAAACCAGGATTCAAACTCAGAAAGCCTGGTTGCAGTTCATGCTTTTAACCCTACACTAAATCATGTCTAAAGTAGCGTTAGCAAGCGAAGAAGTTGACACCCTTAGCCTATGTCTATCTCGGCCTGGCTAATGCTGTGTCTACACAATGTCTACATTGGTTATTTGATATTATATTAACTCCAAATCCCCAAACTTGTGACTCGTGAATGGCATTTATAACTCTTAACCCCCCGCCGCCGTGTGTGTGTGTGTGTGTGTGTGTGTAAAACAGGAAGTGAAATCCTGGAAAACAGACAATAAAATGAAAACGTGATCATGGACCTTAGATGCGTCACTGAATCTTTCCAAGTTTCAACCCCACTGTCATACAGAGAAATACATTTTAAATGACTACCATAATGCTTGGTACAGAGTATATGCTATTATGATTGAAAATGAGGTAGAGTGCTGAAGTTTAACTAGATAGATTAAATAATTAATGGCTTACCATTCGAGAATTCATTGTTGCAGAATGTTGGGAAGGTTGAGGGAGGCCATGTTTAATCATAAGGTATGCATAGCCTTCCTTACGCTGGCTGAATAAAAATTCCCATACGTTTTTGATGTGCCACACTGTTCCAAGGCTTCCCTGGGACTTGGGGTGCATTTCATCTTGAACTATGAATTGCAAAGATTTTTATTGTCTTCTGTCACAAACACAGCATCCTTTTATTGTGGTTTTTGATGCGTTAAATATGTTTTTATGGCCCCCTATGTCTATTGTGCCTAGCATACTGTTGGTACTTAATAAACGTTAAATAATAATAATAATATATGTGCATATGAGATTTGTGGAAAGGAATGACATACTGTTTTAAGGATCTGAGATTGTTCTTCTGGTGCCTGGGAAAAACATACAGATGAGCATATTACTGGGAATAGATTAGAAGGAACCATCAATAGCAATGTCATCGCCCTAAAATATGATGTGGCTCTGTCAGCACAAATCATAAACTCCATCTCCTACCTTACATCACTGCAGAACTCTAATGTGGAAAGTTGAATTCCTAGATTAATAGAAATGGGTATACAGGCACCTTAGAATTTTGCAAATTAACAAATGATGCTGTCTTTCTTGCGTATCAGTGAATTTGTACGGTTTACAGGGAAATGCTAGGCTGAGCTTTGGATTTTTTTTTTTTTTAAACTCTTAAGGGAACCTATCTAAAGAGGTTTTGAGGGTGTGCTGCTTTATTTCCTTGGATGAAGAGGAGGGGCTCCAGATACTGTCTTTTCAGGGACTGTTTCCCCCTTAGCTGATATCTTTGTCAGTAAGGAGACACCTGCATCCGCGCAGTTCCACCAGTTGAACGACACACCACTTCGCCAGTTCTCTTCCTTTCCCAGCTGGATGCAGCCCAGAATATCAGTTCTCTGTCTTGTGCCAAAAGCTTTCCAAGTCCAGTGTGGAGGTGTTTGTGTAAGATAAAAGCGGGACAAGGCGGCATCCCCGGATGGCTCATCTGTTTACATCTGTCATTTGGCTCAGCCCTGATTAGCTCATTAGCAAAGAAGGCAGGAAAACGCGCAATCCAGATTTTGTGATTCATCAGGTCTGTTCCTCTCTGGGGAGACAGTGCTGGCATTCTCTGCCAGTCTTCAGAGTGCCTGGTCTTTTTCAGTGCCCCAGGGAAGAGTTTGTTAAATGTATTTTTCCCCCCTGCGGGGCTCATCTTCCCCTGCTGGAAAGACAGATGGGTTAGATTGAGAAAGGGAGTCACTGCTTTTAGTTGCTCCTTTAAAAAATCATTCTCTTTTCTGCATGCAGAAAACTTATTTTGATGGAGCCAATATTTAAGGTGAAGCTTTCTTATGAGCTGTGAAACTGAGGGTCTTTAATGCTTTTTATGTTTGAAGATTCTTTTCGAGAGGTTTTTGTGGGGACATAAATTATGGGTAGCAACAGGTATATTTTTCCCTTAGTACAAAGGCCAAGTGTAAGTTTTTTACTAGTTAAAAAGGGTCTGTTCTTTTCTTTTTGACCTTGATTTTTTAGCGATATTCTGCTTTGCCCCTGCTTCGGTTGTATTATTCCCTGACCCATTCAATTACCATTTCTATCAGCGCTTCGGAAAGATTATGCTTTTTGGGTGTTCTGTAGATGTCTTTCCAGTGGCTTCACTTGATGAATGTGACAAGTTTTGTGTTTTCTCCCTCCCCTCATTGAATTGAAAAGTTTTTTTTTTTTGATAAATACAGGCCAATAAGTGCCCAAAGGCAGTGTTTCAATGGCTGCTAAGTCTTTCAAGGTTAGGACTTAACCTCCGTTCTCCCTAATTCAACTCCAACCTTCAGTCTGAAGCCAATCAAGAATATCAGATGATACTTAAACAATGAAGGATTTCTGATATTCAGGTACTGCCTCTGTTCAATAGGATTGCAAATTCTTTGTGTGAAGAAAGTCGGTTTTGCTCTAAAGTACCGTCACAAAAAGTGAAATTACCATTTGCTTGGAATGATGCCATTCATCATTGTCAGAATACTAAGCATTGTAAGTAGCTAGGCCTCTCCAAATTAATGCCTTGTTTTGCATCGGCTAAATTTCCCAAATCCTTGAGGATGGGTCATACAAAACTCATCTCACCATTTTAATTTATCAATCCAATATGAGTTCTGTGAGAGGGAGCTTCATTCAGTCTTAGCTCTTTTATTTACAGTCTAATTCTAAAAGAAAAGGAAATAAGATATGAAAATAAGTTGGAAAATAAGATAAATCTCTCAGTGAAATCACCAGATCTACTCAGTCCTGTAGCAAAACCTCCATAATTCATTTGTAGGTCAGCTCAAGGGATTAGCCATGACGTATTTGGAAATTCATTTATTTTTATTTTATTTTGCTGTTTCTTATGCATAAGGGTAATGCTGTCCCCAAGGCTTTTCAGGTAGCCCTCAAATCTTGACAACATTTGCTGTCTCTGAGGCCTAAGCCAAAATTAATTTTCAAATAAACAGCATAAAAATGTATGGAGTTGTATAAATTTGAATACAAAATGCATTTGTTTTGTTTGCTTACATACATACATACATACTGTCTGTTCAGCCAAAAACCATAATATGACATTGAAATTAATGGCCATATGCACATCATGAAAGTCAAAAAAGTTTTTCTTGAGTTAAAAAAATATAGAACATGCAGCATTTTATTTCATTTCCATCTCAACGTGGTCTTTAACATATCTTCACAGGATGCGTTTTAACTGTTTATTTTTCCTAGAAGGAAATTCAAAAATCTTCCATAGGAAAAACTAGTACCTTGGAAATTGTTTGGTTTTTATACGTTCAAAAGATTCTGTTGCCTTGAGAGATACGAAGATATTTTCTTCCTGAAAGTTAAAAAAAGGTAAACCAAATTATGCTGCTTGATTTCATTCCTCTGATAAAAGATAGACAAAAGCAATATAGAATTAAAATGGGATGAAATCCGCTGAGGTCTATATTGGGACTTCTTTTTGGTGGCTACAAGGAAAAGAAAAAAGGATTCTGTGGTTATATAAAGATAGTCCAGGAGGCAGGCAGTCTGGCTGATGGTATGCTGGCTCCTTCAGCTGCCATCAGATACCTGCATCTATTCCTCACATGATGACCAGCCCACAGGAGCCTACCATATCAGGAATGCCATAATTTCTCCCTCTCCAAGACTCCAGACCTCAAAATGGTTTTTAAATATACTTCCACAAGGGGGCTTTGTGTACATTTACAATTTTTTTTTGTTTGTATGCTTAGATATTTCTTAAATATATATTAAGAAATGAACTTCTGCCGAACAAGGCGTGGAAGTTTCATTCCTTGTCTTTTGAAATCTTTATTATGCAGAAAACAAAACCGGCTCCCTCCTCCTGTGTAGCCTCTGATGTGGAAGAGGTCTGTGAAAGCAGAGGGTGAGGGGGAGAAGCCTGGGAGCAGGAGCTGGTGTCCAGCCTGGCTAGGCTGCCCTTCGGGTGTGGTGTGGGTCTTTCAGCTCTGTTTCAGTTTGTGAGGTGAAAGCTTGAACATGGTCCAGTTTTGATTGCCCAGCTGAAAATGACTGTGTATGTGATAGCTTTTTTTTTTTTTTTCTTATACTTTAAGTTCTGGGATACATGTGCAGAACGTGCGGGTTTGTTACAAAGGAATACATATGCCATGGTGGTTTGCTGCACCTATCAACCCATCATCTACACTAGGTATTTCCCCTAATGCTATCCCTCCCCTAGCCCCCTACACCCCCAACAGGCCCCAGTATGTGATGTTGCCCTCCCTGTGTACATGTGTTCTCATTGTTCAACTCCTACTTATGAGTGAGAACATACGTGATATTTGGTTTTCTGTTTCTGTGTTAGTTTGCTGAGAATGATGGTTTCCAGGTTCACCCATGTCCCTGCAAAGGACATGAACTCATTCTTTTTTATGGCTGCATAGTATTCCATGGTGTATATGTGCCACATTTTCTTTAACCAGTCTATCATTGATGGGCATTTGGGTTGGTTCCAAGTTTTTGCTATTATGAATAGTGCTGCAATAAACATATGTGTGCATGTATCTTTATAGCAGAATAATTTATAATCCTTTAGGTATATACCCAGTAATGGGATGGCTGGGTCAAATGGTATTTCTGGTTCTAGATCCTTGAGGAATTGCCACACCATCTTTCACAATGGTTGAACTAATTTACACTCCCACCAACAGTGTAAAAGTGTTCCTATTTCTCCACATCCTTTCCAGCATCTGTTGTTTCCTGACTTTTTAATGATTGCCATTCTAACTGGTGTGAGATGGTATCTCATTGTGGTTTTGGTTTGCATTTCTCTAATGACCAGTGATGATGAACTTTTTTTCATATGTTTGTTGGCCGCATAAATGTCTTCTTTTTTTTTTTTTTTTTTTTTTTGAGATGGAGTCTCACGCTGTCGCCCAGGCTGGAGTGCAGTGGCGCGATCTCGGCTCACTGCAAGCTCCGCCTCCCGGGTTCACGCCATTCTCCTGCCTCAGCCTCCTGAGTAGCTGGGACTACAGGCGCCCGCCACCGCGCCCAGCTAATTTTTTGTATTTTTAGTAGAGACGGGGTTTCACCGTAGTCTCGATCTCCTGACCTTGTGATCCGCCCGCCTCGGCCTCCCAAAGTGCTGGGATTACAGGCGTGAGCCACCGCGCCCGGCCTAAATGTCTTCTTTTGAGAAGTGTCTGTTCATATCTTTTGTCCACTTTTTTGATGGGGTTGTTTGATTTTTTTTCTTGTAAATTTGTTTAAGTTCCTTATAGATTCTGGGTATTAGCCCTTTGTCACATGGATAGATTGCAAAAATGTTCTCACATTCTGTAGGTTGCCTGTTCAGTCTGATGATAGTTTCTTTTGCTGTGCAGAAACTCTTTAGTTTAATTAGATCTTATTTATCAATTTTGACTTTTGTTGCCATTGCTTTTGATGTTTTAGTCATGAAGTCTTTGCCCATGCCTATGTCCTGAATGGTATTGCCTAGGTGTTCTTCTAGGGTTTTCTATGGTTTTAGGTCTCATATTTAAGTTTTTAATCCATCTTGAGTTAATTTTTGTATAAGATGTAAGAAAGGGGTTCAGTTTCAGTTTTGTGCATGGCCAGCCAGTTTTCCGAACACCATTTATTAAATAGGGAATCCTTTCCTCGTTGCTTGTTTTTATCAGGTTTGCCAAAGGTCAGATGGTTGTAGATGTGAGGTGTTATTTCTGAGGCCTCTGTTCTGTTCCATTGGTCTATATATCTGTTTTGGTACCAGTACCATGCTGTTTTGGTTACTGTAGACTTGCAGTATAGTTTGAAGTCAGGTAGCGTGATGCCTCCAGCTTTGTTCTTTTTGCTTAGGATTGTCTTGGCTATACGGGCTCCATTTCTGTTCCATATGAAATTTAAAGTAGTTTTTTTCTTATTCTGTGAAGAAAGTCATTGGTAGCTTGATGGGGATAGCATTGAGTCTATAAATTACTTTGGGCAGTATGGCCATTTTCACGATATTGATTCTTCCTATCCATGAGCATGGAATGTTTTTCCATTTGTTTGTGTCCTCTCTTATTTCATAGAGCAATGGTTTGTAGTTCTCCTTAAAGAGGTCCTTAATGTCCCTTGTAAGTTGTATTCCTAGGTATTTCATTCTCTTTACAGCAGTTGTGAATGGGAGTTCACTCATGATTTGACTTTCTGTTTGTCTGTTATTGGTGTATAGGAATGCTTGTGATTTTTGCACATTGATTTTGTGTCCTGAGAGTTTGCTGAAGTTATCTATCAGCTTAAGGAGATTTTGGGTTGAGACGATGGGGTTTTCTAAATATACAATTTTGTCATCTGCAAACAGAGACCATTTGACTTCCTTTTTTCCTATTTGAATACCCTTGATTTCTTTCTCTTGCCTGATTGCCCTGGCCAGAACTTCCAACACTATGTTGAATAGGAGTGGTGAGAGAGGGCATCCTTGTCTTGTGCCGGTTTTCAAAGGGAATGTTTCCAGCTTTTGCCCATTCGGTATGATATGGGCTGTGGGTTTGTAATAAATAGCTCTTATTATTTTGAGATACGTTCATCGATACCTAATTTATTGAGAGTTTTTTTTTTTTTTTTTGTCATGTAGGGTGTTGAATTTTATGGAAGGCCTTTCCTGCATCTGTTGAGATAATCCTGTGGTTTTTGTCATTGTTTATGTTTATGTGACGGATTGCGTTTATAGATTTACATATGTTGAACCAGACTTGCATCCCAGGGATGAAGCCAACTTGATCGTGGTGGATAAGCTTTTTGACATGCTGCTGGATTCAGTTTGCCAGTATTTTATTGAGGATTTTTGCATTGATGTTCATCAGGGCTATTGGCCTGAAATTTTCTTTTTTTTGTTGTGTCTCTGCCAGGTTTTGGTATCAGGATGATGCTGGCTTTATAAAATGAGTTAGAGAGGAGTCCCTCTTTTTCCATTGTTTGGAATAGTTTTGGTTACTGTAGCCTTGTAGTATAGTTTGAAGTCAGGTAGCATGATGCCTCCAGCTTTGTTCTTTTTGCTTAGGATTGTCTTGGCTATACGGGAGCTATTTCTGTTCCATATGAAATTTAAAGTAGTTTTTTCTTATTTTGTGAAGAAAGTCAATGGAAGGAATGGTACCAGCTCCTCTTTGTACCTCTGGTAGAATTCAGCTGTGAATCTGTCTGGTCCTGGGCTTTTTTTGATTGGTAGGTTATTCATTACTGCCTCAATTTCAGAACTTGTTATTGGCCTATTCAGGGATTTGACTTCTTCCTGGTTTAGTCTTTGGAGGGTGTATGTGTCCAGGAATTTATCCATTTCTTCTAGATTTTCTAATTTATTTGCATAGAGGTGTTTATAGTATTCTTTGATGGTAGTTTGTATTTCTGTGGGATCAGTGGTGATAATATCCCCTTGATCATTTTTTATTTTGTCTATTTGATTTTTTTCTCTTTTCTGCTTTATTAGTCTGGCTAGTGATCTATCTATTTTGTTAATCTTTTCAAAAACCACCTCCTGGATTCATTGATTTTTTGAAGGGTTCTTTGTGTCTCTATACTTCAGTTCTGTTCTGATCTTAGTTATTTCTTTCTTCTGTTAGTTTTTGGATTTGTTTGGTCTTGTTTCTCTAGTTCTTTTAATTGTGATGTTAGATTTTTTATTTTAGATCTTTCCTGCTTTCTCCTGTGGGCATTTAGTGCTGTAAATTTCCCTCTAAACAATGCTTGAGCTGTGTCCCAGAGATTCTAGTATGTTGTGTCTTTGTTCTCAAAGTTCTTTGAAATTTATTTATTTCTGCCTTAATTTTGTTATTTACCCAGTAGTCATTCAGGAGCAGGTTGTTCAGTTTCTATGTAGTTGTCAGTTTTGAGTGAGTTTCTTAATCCTGAGTTCTAATTTGATTGCACTGTGGTCTGAGAGACTGTTTGCTATGATTTCCATTCTTTTGCATTTGCTGAGGAGTGTTTCACTTCCAATTATGTGGTCGATTTTAGAATAAGTGTGATATGGTGCTGAGAAGAATGTATATTCTGTTGATTTGATATAGAGAGTTCTGTAGATGTCTATTACGTCTGCTTGGTCCAGAGCTGATTTCAAGTCCTGAATATCCTTGTTAATTTCCTGCCCTGTAGATATGTCTAATATTGACAGTGGGGTGTTAAAGTCTCCCACTATTATTGTCTGGGAGTCTAAGTCTCTTTGTAGGTCTCTAAGAGCTTGGTTTATGAATCTGGGTGCTCTTGTATTGGGTGCATATATTAGCTCTTCTTGTTGCATTGATCTCTTTTACCATTATGTAATGCCCTTTTTGTCTTTTTTGATCTTTGTTGGTTTAAAGTCTGTTTTATCAGAGACATGGATGGCCACCCCTGCTTTTTTTTTTTTTTTCTTTCCATTTGCTTGGTAAATATTTCCCCACCCCTTTATTTTGAGCCTATATGTATCTTTGCACATGAGATGGGTCTCCTGAATACAGCACACCGATGGGTCTTGACTCTTTACCCACTTTGCAAGTCTGTGTCTTTTAATTGGAGCATTTAGCCTGTTTACATTTAAGGTTAATATTTATATGTGTGAATTTGATCCTGTCATTATGATGGTAGCTGGTTATTTTGCCCGTTAGTTGATGCAGTTTCGTCATAGTGTCAATGGTCTTTACAATTTGGTATGTTTTTCAGTGGCTGGTACTGGTTTTACCTTTCCATGTTTAATGCTTCCTTCAGGCACTCTTGTAAGGCAAGATCCTGGTGGTGACAAAATCTGTCAGCATTTGCTTGTGTGTAAAGGATCTTACTTCTCCTTTGCTTATGAAGCTTAGTTGAATTTTCAACTTGGAAATTCAAGTAGAAGAAAATCTTTTCCACCCAGAATTTGTTGAATATTGAATATTGGCACCCACTCTCTTCTAGCTTGTAGGGTTTCTGCAGAGAGATCCACTGTTAGTCTGATGGGCTTCCCTTTGTGGGTAACCCAGCCTTTCTCTCTGGCTGCCCTTAACAATTTTTCCTTCATTTAAACCTTGGTGAGTCTGATGATTATGTGTCCTGGGGTTGCTCTTCTCAAGGAGTATCTTTGTGGCGTTCTCTGTATTTACTGAATTTGAATGTTGGCTTGTCTTGCTAGGTTGGGGAAGTTCTCCTGGATAATATTCCGAAGAATGTTTTCCAACTTGGTTCCATTGTTCTCATCACTTTCAGGTACACCAATCAAACATAGGTTTGGTCTTTTTCACATAGTCCCATATTTCTTGGATGCTTTGTTTTTTCCTTTTCATTCTTTTTTCTCTAATCTTGTCTTCACTCTTTATTTCATTGAGTTGATCTTCAATCTCTGATATTCTTTCTTCCACTTGATTGATTCAGCTATTGATACTTACATATGCTTCACAAAGTTATCGTGCTGTGTTTTTCAGCTCCATCAGGCCATTTATGTTCTTCTCTAAACTGGTTATACCAGTTAGCAATTCCTCTAACCTTTTCTCAAGGTTTTTAGCTTCCTTGCATTGGGTTAGAACATGCTCCTTTAGCTCATGGAGTTTGTTATTACCCACCTTCTGAGGCCCACTTCTATCAGTTCCTTAAACTCTTTCTCTGTCCAGTTTTGTTCCCTTGCTGGTGAGGAGTTGTGATCCTTTGGAGAAGAGGTGTTCTGGTTTTTGGAATTTTCAGCCTTTTGGGACTGGTTTTTCCTCATCTTCATGGATTTATCTACCTTTCATCTTTGATATTGGTGATCTTCAGATGGGGTTTCTGTGTGGACATCCTTTTCGTTGATGTTGATGCTATTGCTTTCTGTTTGTTAGTTCTCTTTCTAACAGTCAGGACCCTCTGCTGCAGGGCTGCTGGAGTTTGCTGGAGGTCCACTCCAGATCCTGTTTACCTGGGTATCACCAGCGGAGGCTGCATAACAGCAAAGATTGCTGCCTGTTTCTTCCTCTGGAAGCTTCATCCCAGAGGTGCACCTGCTAGATGCCAGCCGGAGTTCTCCTGTATGAGTTGTCTGTTGACCGGCCCCTGCTGGGTAGTATCTCCCAGTCAGGAGGCACAGGGTCAGGGACCCACTTGAGGAGGCAGTCTGTCCATTAGCAGAGCTTGAGTGCTGTGCTGGGAGATCCTCTGCTGTCTTCAGAGCCGGCAGGCAGGAAGGTTTAAGTGTGCTGAAGCTGCGCCCATAGCTGCCCCTTTCCCCAGGTGCTCTGTCCCAGGGAGATGGGAGTTTTATGTATAAACCCCTGACTGGGGCTGTTGCCTTTATTTCAGAGATGTTCTGCCCAGCAATGAGGAATCTAGAGAGGCAGTCTGGCTACAGTGGCTTTGCTGAGCTGCAGTGGGCAGTGCCTAGTTCGAGGTTCCCAGTGGCTTTGTTTACACTGTGAGGGGAAAGCTGCCTATTCAAGCTTCAGTAATGGCAGATGCCCCTCCCCTCATGAAGCTTGAATGTCCCAGGTGGACTTCAGACTGCTGTACTGGCAGCAAGAATTTCCATCCAGTGGATCTCAGCTTGCTGGGCTCTGTGGGGGTAAGATCTGCTGAGCCAGACTACTTGGCTCCCTGACTTCAGCCCCCTTTCCAGGGGAGTGAACAGTTCTGTCTTGGGGGTTCTGGGTGCCACTGGGGTAAGAAGAAAAAAACTCCTGCAGCTAGATCAGTTTCTCTCCAAACGACTGCCCAGTTTTGTGCTTGAAACCCAGAGCCTTGGTGACGTAGGCACCCGAGGGAATCTCTTGGTCTGCGGGTTGTGAAGACAATTGGAAAAGCATAGTATCTGGGCCAGAGTGCACTATCCTTCATGGCAGGGTCCCTCATGGCTTCTCTTGGTTAGAGAAGGGAGTTCCCTGATCCCTTACACTTCCTGGGTGAGGCGATGCCCCACCCTGCTTCGGCTTGCCCTCTGTGGGCTGCACCCTCTGTCCAACCAGTCCCAGTGAGATGAGCTGGGTACCTCAGTTGGAAATGCAGAAATCACCTGCCTTCTGCATTGATCTCGCTGGATGCTGCAGACTGGAGTTGTTCCTATTGGGCCATCTTGCCCCCCTCCTTTTTTGTTTTTTAAATTTAACTAACTCATGTTCTAATTGTCTGTTGTGATTTTGTCCGAGTGGTCCTTATATTTTTTTCCACCTCTGAGTAATTATACCACCTCTGAGTACAGATATTTTCATAGTTGTACATAGTTTAACTGTCTAAGAAATAAGAAGTGTTATGGAAATTAACAACTTTAGAAAACAAGACCAACTGGTGACATCTCTGCAATGTTTCCTTAGGATGTCAGGAAAGAGCCCTGGGCTGGGAGTCTACAGACTGGAGTTTGAGCTGCCGCATCGTCATCATCTGGCTTGATTTTACTGGGAAAGCATTTTCATACTTCTGTGCCTCAATTTCTTTATTAATAATGACTTTCAGGAGCCTTACTGTATCTGACATTCTATAAGGATTGGGTTGCTTTACTCCCCCTTTTCTCCTATTCGGGGCAATATTACCAAATATAAATATATTAGTGGCTAAAGTAATAAAATCAGAGGAGGTTTCATATATAGTACATCATGCATGAATTTTGAATTAGAAGAGTCTTCAGTCAGAATCCAAGTCCTGCCACATGCTAGCTACGACAGTGAGGGTGATGGGAAGTGAACAGATAGTTCTCTAAATTTTGGTTTACTTACTGTCAAACAAGGGTTTGGACTACAAGGTTCTAAGGTTCTTATCCTAAGGTACGTTTCTAGGATTTTAAAAGTATTTGGAAACTGGCAGGGCTTTGATGCCACTTTTTGTTAGTATTTGTGGGCCACACCTCTGAAGAGTGGCCTAGACCCAGACATGGCTGGATTTCTCCTCTCCTGATTGTCCATTTCTGATTCACACTGTGTAATTCATCCCAATAGCCAAAGCAACCTGAAAATTGAGGCAAGACATCGTCAGCATACTAGAAGATGAGAAGCCCATGTGACCTGTGCTGAGTATGAGGAAATTGGGCCCAGAGAAGTCTGGCTGATTCTGGTCCAGGCCACAATGAGAAGGAAAGTCAGTTTGTAATGTAATTCAGAATTTAAGTTCATTTTCCTCACCACGTTGGATGACATTTTAAGAAAGTTGGGATACAGAAGTTGTACCCAAGGTGGAGTGCCTGACCAGGTTTTCATGAATTCATTCTTGCATAGGTGGGCAGAGGAGGGAAAGTAGGAGGGGAAGTAGAAGTTCAAGTAGCTTTCTATTGGGAGCTGGGAAGAAGTTGCACCATTGTGTGGCTTGGGCTCATCTGCTGGGTAGCCAGGGTGATCTGTGGGCTGGCTGCAGGGAGCATGGGATCCAGGTTAGCAGCTGGCTCTTTCACTCACTGAGGCTTGGATAGGTTATTAAGCTCCCATTCCATATTCTCATCTGCAAAATGGGGGAAATAAGCCCCATCAATGGGGCTTAGAATAGGTAAAGAACCTTGCATGGCGCATGGCAATCAGCAAATTGTAGTTGTAGCTTTTGATATTATTACTGATTAATATTACTGATATTATTAGTGATTTTAATTTTAAAACCAGCCTGATCTGCAGTGCAGAGAAGGCACTTGAAAGAGTGCTTCCTTAAGCTCTCAGCAGGAGTGGTGTGTCATTTTGCAAGACCCCATGGTTGAGGCTGGTTGGTGCTCAGGCTGTGCCACCAGGTACATGCCCAGGTACCTCTTTCCACAGTCCTCATGTCTTGCTCTCTTAAAACTCTTCCCCAGGTGATATGGTTTGGCTCTGTGTTCCCACTTAAATCTCAACTCTAATTGTAATCCCCACTTGTCGAGGGAGGGACCTGGTGGGAGGTGGTTGGCTCATGGGGGTGGTTTCCTCCATGCTGTTCTTGTGATAGTGAGTGAGTTCTCACAAGATCTGATGGTTTACAAGTGTTTGGCAGTTCCCCCCATTGCTCTTTCTGTCTCTTGCCTCCATGTGAAGAAGGTCCTTGTTTCCCCTTTGCCTTCCACCATGATTGTAAATTTCCTGAGGCCTCCCCAGCCATGCAGAACTGTGAGTCAATTAAACCTTTTTCTTTATAAATTACCCAGTCTCATGTAGCTCTTTAAAGGAGTGTGAAAACTAACTGATATACCAGGTTACCAGTGGTGTGCATGCTAGGGGCTGCCAAACCTCCCTGACTCCTTCATATGCCCCTGTTGGAGAACACAAACTCCTAACAGATATTTCTAATAACTACTTGAGGTGTTATTAGGCAGATTCAAACTCTCTCACTAAAACCCATCTATGAAAGCAACATAAGCCGTCCCTGACCTCCCAGATTTTTCTGGAGCTCCACTCCCAAAGTTTTCCTGCAAAGTCTTGAGACTTGGAAACAACATTGTCAGTGGGAAGCTGGGAGGTCTCAGGGCCTGGGTAATCCCTAATAGCTAAAGGATGAAAGCCATGTCTGGGCCACTATTTTTATGATTACCAACTCCCTTGGAAAGTGAAGGGAAGGATAAGCAGCCTTGGGTCCTGTCAAGGCTGGCAGCAACCTTGAGAGAGCAAACCCAGACAGATGTCCAGAGCTGGACAGAGATGATGGTGAGAAGACAGTGAGTGGGGAGGGGGTAGTGGAGCCGAGGAAAGCCTGAGTAAAGTTACTTGGTTCACCCCAGACTGCGTGGACTGCCCTTCCTTGTTATCCCTCACGTTGCATTTTGGTTTTCTGACACCATTATCCAGGATGCTCCAAAGTAGATAGACCTTACAGTCATATTCAATTCAGCAAACATTTATCAAATGCCTACCCCACCCCTGGTGCTTGCTAGGCGCAGGGTTTGGAATTGCAGGGTAGTTCTCCCTTCATGGAGTTCAGACCCTGGAAACCCCTCCCCACTGTGTAACCTTGGGCAGCACACTTAGCCACACTAAGCTTTCCTTTCTTCTTTTGTCCACTGGGGGCAATTGTGTGCACCTCAGGGATGGCTGTAAGGAGTGTATGAGATGAAACACTTAAAATGAGAGGTGCATAAAAGATGCTCAATATATGTTGCCTTTGCTGCACGTATTCTCCTGTACCATCCTTCTTCAAAGTTCTCTTTCATATGAATTTCTAGCAGAGTTCACCTGGCTAAACAGAGGGATCTTCATGTGTAAATTTCTCCTGGGATTGGGGATAGGTTCTGTGCATATGTGTGTCCAGGTGTAGCTTGCAGCATTGGTTTGGACACCTGAAACACTATGGTTTTTAAGTGAGATGAAATCATATGTAGTGAAGAGAGTTCTTTAAAATTAAACCTCATTACATAAAACCTTTTAGTGTTCAGAGGAAAAAAATGGAGATTTTGGCAATTAAATTTGATATTTCAAACAGGAAACTTGTTTCATTGGACTTACATGGGCAATATCATTTTTTATGTAAGTAGCTCTTGCTAAAGTATTATTTTGGAGGCACTTGAATTATGGTAAACTCTATTTGACTAACCTAAGACCTATTGTGGAAACCCGGATTTAAATATATGATAAAATTTGGAAATATTTTTATCGCATCTACAGATTATTTGAATTTGGAAATGTATTTATCTCATGTATAGATTATTTGTATTTTACATCACAATAAGCGTATGTGCATTGTTTTTCTTTAACAGGTCTTTTACTACTTTTTTCCTACATTCTGATTCTTTACTATGTTAATTTTAAGCAGGCATAGACTAGGAGAATTAAGTTCAAGAATTTTCTTTTTTAAATGTTTAACTCTCAGATGGTGAGTCTTGGCTGGTTCATATATGTGACGTTTAGTCTTTTGAATACAAATAGATGCCTTGTACCTTTGAGTCGCGTTGGTGATTGAAATAAGTTTTTTCTTTTTTAAACAATATTAATTACCCCATGGTCAAGATTACTGCAATTTACTCCACACCTTTTCTTCGATTTTTTTCTAATGCTGCTAGTTATTCCCTTTATTGAAAAGAGCTGTCTTTCTTAAAAAATAATCATCTTTGATACGACACATTTTAGTAACCATTATATATCACGGTAGCCATTTTTAAGCAAACAGTTGATTTTAGATGGGGCTCTTGGTCAGTGTACTGTTTTTCTGGGCCATTCCAAATAAAGAGAGGAGACTGAGAGAGGAAGAACTATTCTGAAGGCCTGGAAGGGCACCTACACTTGACATTTCTGAGAATCACTATGATAACCGTGAGTAATTCTGGTGAATTTTATGACAGGAAGACAGTTTTGAGAACTGACTCAGCCTCTTTTTCTTTCATTTTGTTCTAAAAACACCTGAAACTCTTTGTAGAGGACTGTGTGAATCACTATGCCTGATGTCCACGTAGTGTCCTGTCCAGCATCCTTCACTTCGGAACTATTATAATCAAGTTCCTCGAAAGAAGCATGACTTGCAAGTCGAATTCCAAAAAGCTTCTGGGGTATTCAGGAAGGAGGAGGGCCGATTTTTCAGCAGATTTGCTCCACATTCCAAATTTGCCTCCAGATGCAGACTAGATGGCCAAAAGGTCAAACAACAGACATTTCAGGCTGGTTTGCCTTGACTGTTTTGGGATATTTGCTCATAAAAGATGTTTTCAAGGGAATAGTAGATCAAAACATGGGATATGTCAATATCAAAGTTTTCTATTATTTGTATTGCAAGTTTGAATGAATAAACCTGCTGCTTTAGTTTTTGGAGACGGCACAGGCCACTTACAGTTGTACATGGTGGTAATGTTGACCTGAGAAGGTGGAGTTGGTTTTATGGACCTGCTCACCCCCATGCCTGCTCTCCAGGGCAGAGCAGTGTGCTGGTGATGTCTCTTTGCATGCCAATTACCATAGGATTCTGACTTGTCTGCCAGGGTGCACCCTCTGCTGGAACAAAAGGATAATCATTGCCTCCAAGAACAGACTTAGAATGTGACTCCTTTCAAAGCAATCATCTCTTCTTCCTTGTCAGCATTGTTTTTTTTTTTTTTTTGAGATGGAGTTTTTTTCTTGTCACCTAGGCTGGAGTGCAATGGCATGGTCTCAGCTCTGTGCAACCTCCACCTCCTGGGTTCAAGAAATTCTCCTGCCTCAGCTTCCCAAGTAGCTAGGATTACAGGCGCCTGCCACCACGCCTGGCTAATTTTTTTTTTTTTGTATTTTTAGTAGGGACAGGGTTTTACCATGTTGGCCAGGCTGGTCTTGAACTCCTGACCTCAGGTGATCTGCCCGCCTCAGCCTCCCAAAGTGCTGGGATTACAGGCATAAGCCACTGCACCCAGCCCCCTACCAGCATTTCTGTGTGATAAGCAGGCTCCTAGACTGTTGAAGATGGCTTTTCACAGACATGAAATTCTCTAGTCCTTCTAAGCATGGCTCCTTTCTGGAGAGTTTGGGGTTTTGGGAAGCCTTCAGAGTCTCCAAGTTTTTGTGGGTTGGATAACTCAGTATCTTCCAGGAGGCAGAAAGGTTAAGACACCAAATTAATGTTGCTACACAATTAAACATCAATATGTGTAGCTGAAGCACTTTAAACTGTGGCGTTACAGTTTTTTGAGGGTGAGCCCCTCCACTATAATAAACTGCAATCTTTTTTGGGTTGTTTCCCTGCCCCACTTCCCTAGCTAAATACGAAGGCAGAAACAACATTTCTAACATGCCACACTTCACAGCAAGTAGAAGCAGGACCAGAGAGACTGCAAATGACTTTACTTACCTAGATCATCCTCTATGAATCTATCTCAATTCTAATCATTGTGTATTTCATTGAGAGCACTCTGTTTTGTTTAGAGATAAGATTCTGGATCCTTGCAAGATAATTTTATTGTTTTAAATAAAGAATGTTTTAGGTGCTCATTTCTCCCTTCCTTCCTTCCTTCCTTCCTTCCTTCCTTCCTTCCTTCCTTCCTTCCTTCCTTCCTTCCTTCCTTCCTTCCTTCATTCTTTCCTTCCTTCCTTCTTTCCTTCCTTTCTTTCTTCCCTCCCTCCACCTCCCAGATTGAAGCGATTCTCCTGCCTCAGCCTCCCAAGTAGCTGGGACTACAGGCACACACCACCATGCCAGGCTAATTTTTGTATTTTTAGTAGAGATGGAATTCACCATGTTGGCCAGGCTGGTCTTGAACTCCTGGTCTCAAGTGATCTGCCCTCCTGGGCCTCCCAAAGTGAGCACCTATGCCCGGCCTAGGTGCTCATTGGATTTCTTTACAATGTTTCTTGTTAAATATTAAGAAAAAAAGACTAAATGATGGATATCTATGTATCTGTAAATATGCATCCAGTTGTCTTTAATAATGCTTTGCTAATCTTGCTTCGGATGGATTATGTGTGTGTGTCTTTGTGTGGTGTGTGTTTTACATTACAGATTAGAACTTAGGTCCCCTGGATTCACAATCCCGAATCCCATTTGTTTTTCTTCCTTTCCTAAGTTGTCATTATCCTGAATTTGGTGTTTAGCTATCCCATGCATATTTTTACACTACTGCTATAACATACGTAGCTATAAAATAGCATTATTTTGCATGCTTTAAAACTTTATTTAAATGGGACCAACTGTTTATATTATCCTGAGCTTCTTTCCCTTATCAACAGGATGCTTTTGTGATTTAGATGTGATGTTCCATATAGGTCAAATTCTTTCATTTTTATTGCTTTATAATATTTCATCGTATAAAATATCATGATTTATTTATTTACCTATTGATAGAAATGCATGTTGTTTTTAACTTTTTACTATTATGAATAATGTCAAAATGAACATTGTTATGACTCTTATGTGCTTTATTAGATGTTACCGGGTTACTCTCCAAAGTGATTGTACAAATTTTTACTCTTACTTACTGCATATGAAAGTTCCAATATTCATATACCCTTACATCGAAAATTATAAAACTTTTAAATTTTTGTTAATATTATGATATGGAATTATATTTTATCATTTTGATTTAAATTTCTCTGATTACTAGAGAAGATTGAACCTCTTTTCATTTTATTGCCATTTGGATTTCCTTTTCTGAATTGTTTGTTCATATTTCCCTAGTTTTGATTAGAGATATTTATATTTTTCTTATTGATTTGTAGAAATTTCTTATAAATTATCAGATGCCAGTTTTTAGAAACCCCTTTTGAGTTATAAAAATACCCACATCAGAGAAAATTAGAAAATATGGAAAAAAAAGTCACCCAAAATCTACTACCTTTAACCAAAACATCGATTCATTTTGGTTCATTTGCTGTAGTCTGTTTTTTTTTCCTGTGATACTACTGTCATTGTAACTATAATGCACACATGGTTTATATCCTGCTTTTCTCAATTAATATATCTAAACTTATTGTTTGATGCTTCTGTATGGCTTTTGTAGCCATCATTTTAAACAGAAGTATGCTGTATCATTGAGTGTTTCTGTCATTTCTTTATTGTTAAACATTCAAGTTGCTTTTAAATTTTCAATTTGTAAGTAACATTATGAAGAAATACTTTATGTCTAAAATGTTTTGATATTTTACATTATTTTCTTAGATTAGGTTCACAGAAGTCAGGTTATGGGCCAAAGGGGATATACATTTTTTTAAAAAGTAAAATGCATTGTTAAATATTAAAAGTAAAAATATTACTTAATCAATGCTGGCAATCTAAGAAAGTAGGGTTCAAGAAGACTCAAGGGAGTCTAGCATAAGTCTAAGTATCTAAGTCACCTTTGGCAGAGGGAAAACAAAAATACTTTGGTTTCTCTAGCCACCTTTCTGACCCAAAGCACCATTCATTATGGGCATTTTCTTTCTTGCATTTGCAACTCTTTGGCTTTGAAAGGAAAAGATAATTTTCCAGAGCTAAAGCATAACACTTACAAGGTTAATTATAAATACAATTTTACTGATTCTTAAACACTTATAAGGGAATGTGGTTCATTAATTTCAGGACATGAAATTGGATATACAAGTAAAGGTAGAAATGCTGCTGTGAGCATTGGGTGACTGTCTTATAGAACATGGGCATCTCAGCACTGCTTGGTCGGGCTTTTATGTTTATATGATTTACTTTTTGGCATTAGTGGTATAATAAAAGTTTCAGATTATCCTGCATGAAAAAACATTTATTTGAAAATATGCAATACATCTAGTCCTGAATATACGAGCTATATTCTAAAAGTTCCTTTACAAGTCAGTTAATTAGAACTCAGAAAGCATTTTCCCTTAGAAGTAATATTGTAAGTGGCGGTGTGGTTTCCAGACTGGCACATAAAAACCCATTTAATCTGTCGTATATCTGTAGTATCGCCCTGGTTTCAAATCTAGTTTAGCCGCAGTCCATTTGGGTGATCTTAGGCACTTACATTACTTAAATTCCTAGTCGATAAAATGAGGAGAAGGTATTTGTGAGGATTATTTGAGATAATGTGTATGAAATGCTTTATGAAGTATAAAATGCTGCTTAAAAGTGGCAGACACATTGTTTTCACCCACCAAACAAACAACTGTTAAAGGGCAGAACATGGTGTATCACTGGAGCTTCAAAGTGGAAAGTGTACACCCCAGGAGGTGTGCAGGTGTGCAGTTTACAGACGTATAGTAGAATGCCTATGTATATTATTTCTTTCTTATCCTAATATTAATTTTTGTGAGTTTACATCACAGCAGAATGCCTATATAACTTGTAAATACATGCACACACACACTTACATGATAACTATGCTCATGATAATTTTTAATGTATTGTTTGATTAAGACAGTTTGGAGCCCACTAATTCATTTATGTCTTCACCCAGTCAAGAATATAGAGCCTGGCTATGAAAGGTGATATAAATTAAGTAGATAAACCAATTTTATATGATCTTCATTTATAACCTTCTTTCTTTTTTTTTTGAATTTTTTTTTATTATTATACTTTAAGTTCTAGAGTACATGTGCACAACGTGCAGGTTTGTTACATATGTATACATGTGCCATATTGGTGTGCTGCACCCATTAGCTCGTCATTTACATTAGGTATAACTCCCAATGCTATCCCTCCCCCCACCCCCTCCCCACAATAGGACCCGGTGTGTGATGATCCCTTTCCTGTGTCCAAGTGATTTCATTGTTCAATTCCCACCTATAGCCTTATTTCTATGCAAAGTGTACTTCACATAACTCTAGCTTTGACAATACAGAGTCTTTTTTCATCCTGACTTCGCCCCTGCTAGTGGGATGTTGGCAGTCCTAGCTTAGGAGATTCTGGGTATGCATACTTGTGTGTGTGTGTGTGTGTGTGTGTGTGTGTGTGTATAGTGAGTGTGTGTAGATGCCTTGAGAAGACAGAGGATTGTAGGATATCAATAACTTTATACATTAGTATGGAAAATGATGAGAAGACAATTCTCTCTGACTGGGTCTATCATCATTCATTATTGTTTTTTCTGGAAGTCTGGGATTGAGAGGGAATCTACATGCTTTTTTCCCAAAGATTTAAGCACTAGTAAGTTGAATACTTCTGACCGATAATTCCTGGAATCCTAAGGATGAGAGTAGGAGGATAAAGAGAATTGTAACAGCTGTTTCTTGGTAGTTACTGACTTTAGACACCTGAATCAGGAAAAGCACACAATTGAAAAAATTATTAAAACAGTGTGTTGAAAACTGTCACAAGGCCTCATTGTTATTTCATGTAAGTCAGCTTTCTGGGCTGGGACCCAGAATGGCTAAGTGGGTGTTGAGCTGGATAAACAATGATATACAATTAATGCAACAAATGAGATTTGTGCCAATTATTTCCAGAACCAAAGGCCAGTGAAATACTTTAATTTTATCACACACATCTATTTTGGCAGTAACCACTTAGAGTTTTATGTGAAAAGGTAAGCCATGCCTTGAGATCCGAAAGAGAATGGGCATCTACTGGTGAGGGTTCCATGACATGGAAAACACACTAGAAAAACAGCAGGATGGAGGTGAATTATGATAGGTTTGACATAAATGAGCAAGACTAAATAAGTTTTGAAAGCAGTGGGCCATTCAGTTATTTCTTTTATTTTTCATATTTTTCTCGACTCTGCAAAATAATAAGAAACAAAAGAAAAATCTGCTGAATGCCTAGTCATAGTTTATTGGAGCAGGAAAATAAGCCATTCCAAACCATTCTCTGATTTGCTGTGAGTGGCAGAATCATTCACCGTGGTGAATCATAGCAGGGAGAACCATTTGGAGTGATTATTTTCTGATGTTAAATTGCAAATGGCACAAGTGGAATCAACAAAGGTATGAATTATTTTAAAAAAATCCTGTTATTGAAAAATATGTGTTTGTATGACCAGCTTATGGTTTCATTTCACTGGCTTATAACTTCATTTCACAGTAGCCAAACCTTAAGTATATGTCTCTTTGTTATTACATTTGGCTAACTGAAAGCCTTTCTAGTTAATATTTTAATGTAAGAAATAGTATTATTTTTCTGGAAGCTACATGATGGTTATAATGGTGGGGATAAATGTGTATATGTAAACATTTTGTCCAACCAACTGGGTCGAAGAAAAAGTGTGTTTCTTGCTTTGCCTACAGTGAGTAAGGAACCTGTTGGCTGATCTACAAACAAAGTAAACTGAGGGATTAGCCCTGCCTGGGTGAAACTTGTTAGTGATATGCAAATGGTTTATCATTAATATAATAATAGGCACTACTTAGTACTAATCCTCTGAGAATTCCTGATGGTATAGGCAATATACCTGATGCTTAAGATGAAATATCATCTGCCTCCAGTATTCCATGAGTTGTTTTTGTTGAAAAGCTTTAGGTTGCCCGGCCCTTTAAGGCAAATCTCCGGTATTCAAACTGGTGAAGTAAAAAGATATTTTATGCTCTAGTGTCCGCTTTGTGTGAATACTTAATTTTAAGAGGGTAGAGTGAAGTGTTTCTATTTAAATTTAGGGGGAACTATGAGGGTGGGGTGGTGGTGACTACATTCCATGAAGTTCCCTTTTTTTTCCTTTTAATAGGAGGCCCTGGGCTCAGCTCAATGGTTAGCTTCAGTTTTTAGTGGCTTTAAAAACTGCTTTTGACAGGAAAGCTGGTTGATTCTTAAGGGGAGGGAACATAGGATTTCAGAAGGGGCATATTCCCTTGCTATCTGTAACCCTGACTGTACACAGAGGACACCCAATGTGTACTCTATGAGTGACTGAATACATAGTTAAGAATACATAGTTAAGACTTGCAGCATTTCCAGCCTGAGAGAGACAATGAGGGGGGAGGTAATTGTGTAGATCTGGGTACATTCTTGGTATTCCTTACACCATGTCCTGAGAGTGGATACCTTTTAGCCCCTGTACTAATTATTGCTGTGTGACAAATTTTCCCAAAATTTACAGCTTTAAACAACATTACAAATTTTTTTTTTTTAGATTCTGTGGGTCAGGAATCTGGGAGTTGGCATAACAGGGTGGTTCTAGCTTAGGGTTTCTTCCAGGGTTGCAATCCAGATATTGCTGGGGACAGCAGTCATGTGAAGGCTGGGAAACATGTGCTTCCAAGCTCATTCACAGAAGCCCTCAGTTCCTTGCCACATGGGTATCTCTATAGGGCTGTCATGACATGGCAGCTGGTCTCCTCTCAAGGGAGTGATGTGGGTGGACACACGCTGCTTTATATGACCTTGTCTCTGGGTCACACACTGACACTTCCCTTTATTTTCCTTGTTAGAAGTGAGTCACTGAGTCCAGCTCACACTCATTAGGAGGGGGTGGCACAGTGATGGGACCACCAGGGGGTGGGGATCACTGGGGTCATTTTAGAGTCTGGCTACCACAACCCCTTTCAGTAATTTTGTTCAGTTATCCAATGACTCAAGAGATTATGAAGATCTTCTTGAACTACTTCATTACAGAAACTTTGGTTCCCCTTTACTTCACCTTCAACAAAGTCATTCAAGTATCTTTCTCAGCCCAAATCCAGTAGATCAGAGGGTCTTATTCAAAACGTCACCACCACCACCACCATCCACTGGCTGTGAGCCCCGAGTCAGCCTGGGGAGGAAATAAAGTCATTCAGTGGAATTACATGAAATTAAGGTGCTGGCTTCAGTTCTGTTCCCACTAAATACATGTCCTTGTTGTAAGAATAAGTAGTTTTGATTGGCCATCGAAGGAAGGTTACATGGGGAAAAGACTATTGTACATGCTATCCTCAATCTGAGACCTGGTCACTCTTTTGAAAGGAGTTTAAAGAACTTGTCCTTTCACTAACCAAAAAGACCTCCAATTACAATCCACATTTTCTCAACTACAAAAGATGTTTACTGTAGGTAAATCTAGTTAAAATATGAAATAAAACATAAAGTACATAAGGTTTAGACCATTGATGTTCATGACTTAGTCCCCCATTGTATTTTGTTTTAAAAAGCTCAGTTTTCAGAGATCATTTAGATGCCACTGAATTTAAAATGCCAGTCCACCAGGGTGAAGACATAGGCTGTGTGTTGGGGGAAGATAAGTGATCAATTGCTTTTATACAATATGTTCCAACAGGTATTGAAGTATGTTTAAGGAGCCCGGGAAGTAGGGCCATATTAAAGGATGTCTTTTGTATTTTAGTGAGGATCTTGGGAGCTGGAGGTAACCAGAGAAAAATGGTACCTCGAAAACTTGGGAGACACCTTCTGAGAACAGGACACAGACAAGGTCAGGCTGGGCATTCGAGATGTTCAGGCCTTTCTCCTTTGATTCTAAGACTTGATTTTTCCCTTCATGCTTTAGGCCTACAGTGCAATTATTTTACATTGTTAAACCCCTGTTTGGATTAAAGTTTCTTTCTTTTGTAACCAAGTGTAGATGAAGTCTATGTAATAGATACTTATCTGGGGATCTTGCCAGTATTTCTGTTTTCATCTTTATTCTCCATTGGTGGGGGGGTGGGGGGGTGGGCGGGGCACTGGCTATTTCCTTCTCTGCCTTCCTTGCCAAAATGCCAATATAATAATTATCACATTTTCATTTGTGCTTTCCTTCTCAGACTGTCAAATCCTTGAGGGAAAAGACTAGATTCCATTAGCCATGTATCCCTAGTCCTTAGCAGAGTGCCTTGCCTGTATTAGGCATAAATAATAATGTTGAATGAATGAATGAATGAAGACATGAAGGAAGGAAGGAACAAATAGGCAGGCTACTGCTTGTATTTCATCACCCAAGCTCTGAGTTATATTTCTGGGCCCCTAAAAGAAAATTTTAGACATTTTGGAATGGGTCAGATGCATCTGTTAGAAATATAAATGACATAAAATCATCATACCTCTTCTGGTAAACTTATTTAGAAGTTAAAGATCTGGCCACCTGCATTAGCAGCTCAGGAGAAGTTTAGATTGGCATTTAGATTAGCTGGCTCTGTTATTCAGTGACTTTGCATACTTGTTCAAGGGCACTGGAGTCAACCAATGTTTATTTTTGGATTCTCCATTGCTCTCGGGATCACTGCAGGGAAGACGGATGCCCCACCCCCCTCATTACCTCCTTCACCTTGTTTGTTGTTCCTGGTCCAGGGAAGACTGCCGCCCAGATTCAGCCTGACTAGCTGCTCCTTGGTGCCCTGTTATTTTTAGTATATGAACCACAGCAGCAGCTGGCAACCCTGAGATGGCCCATACAGGCTTAGTTTTCATGAGGTTGAAACTATGGGTTTAAGAATATTGGGAAGCTCTGGTTTTTAAGTCATTGCATTATCTCATGATAAATAATATGCTATTTTTAACTTTAATCTGTGATGCGCCAATCTTTAACAGTGCAAACTTACACTAAAAGACCTCTGCCTGGTTTTGGATAACTCTGCCTATATTTTATGCTGAAAGTAAAGAGACTAGGAAGAGAGGACTTTAAAAAATGAAATCATAGTCCTGTGAGGAAATCTTTTTTTAAAAGTTGAAAACTTAAATAACAGAAAGCTTTTGGGGAAGACTAGGGGCTCTGAAGGCGTAATTGAGGTGATGTTGTTTACGGTAGGTGAACTGCTATAATAAGCAAATCTCAGCATGTGTTCGTTTTCCCCTCATATGATGATCTGATGTAGGCCTCTGTCAATGGTACAGTGGGAAGTTCTGCCCCACTATTCTCAGGGACCCAGGCTTTGTCACTTTTACCATGAGGCTTCTAACATCATCTCAGGGGGTCAATATCCTGCCAGCAGATGGGGAAACCACATGGAAGGCCATGAGGTTTCTGTGGAGCGGGCCAGGAAGTGGCACACATTCCTTCTATTCAGATGCCACTGGCTGTAGCCCTATGACTGCTTTCCACCTAAATGCAAGAGAGGCTGGGAAATGTGGTGTTAGGACTGAATTGTGACCCTCCCCCCCACCAGGTAACCCTGGCCAAATTCATGTATTGAAGTCCTAATCTCCAGTACTCTCAGAATAGGACTATATTTGGAGATAGGCATTTAAAGAGGGAATTAAGCTAAAATGGGGCCGTTAGTGTGGACCTTAATCCAATCTGACTGATGTCCTTATAAGGAAAGATGATTAGGACACGTAGAGAGAGACACCAGAGGTGTGTGTACACACAGAGAATAGACCACGTGAGGACGTAGAGAGAAAGTGACCATCTGCAAGCCAACAAGAGGCCCCGGGAGACACCAAACCTGCCAACACCTTCATCCTGGACTTCTAGCATCTGGAACTGTGAGAAAATAAATTTCTGTTCTTAAGCCATCTCATGTGAAGTATTTTGTAATGGAAATTCTGGCAAGCTAATACATATAGTCTAGCTATGAGCCCAGGAAAAGGTAGAAACTGACTTAGTGATTAGCTAGCAGTCCCTCCATAATATAAAGAGTGCCACTTACTCATTACTTGCTAATTCATTCAAATACTCTTATAGGTACTTGGGACATAATGAGCAAAATAGACAAAAATTTCTGCCGTGCAGTAGCTTCAGTTTTAGCAGATATTAAAGCAACCAATTACCATCATACCATCCTGCTTTCTTTTCTTTTCTTTTCTTTTCTTTTCTTTTTTTTTTTTTTTAGCACTTATCACTATCTGAAATTATCCAGTGTATTGATTTGCTTATTATCCCCTTCTAAAATGAACAGAACGCCCTTTTTTGCTTTATTTTAAAAAATTCTATTCTTAATGACTCAAAAATGCCTGGCACATAGGAGGCTTTTGATATTTATTTGTAGAGAATTGAATGAGATATCATGAAATTGCATTTCAGGAAAAAAATATGTAAGGAATGATTTCTTGAGTATAAGGTAGAATGAACAGAATTTTTTTTTTTTTCCTTTGAAAAAAGTACCTGGTAGCTGACCTTGTCCTTTAACCTCTGAGGTCATTTCAGTCATTTAATCCTAAAATTCCTACTTGTTTTCTATAAAATATTGTAAGTTTAAACTTTCTGATGTGTACAATATATTATAAGTTTAAAGTTTCTGATGTGCACTAGTGATAGAATATTTACCTTGGAATTTTTTTGGTTTGCTTGCTGTATCATGATTTAACTACCGAATTATGGAGATTCAGAGTGACTGGGGACTTAGGGATGGCACTGCCCCATATCCTCACTTTAAAAACCAGCAGGAGCAGGCTAGAAGGAAATACCAGTCTTACAGAGCTTGCATGTGGCAACACGTAGACCAGTCTCTGGATTTGGGCCTGCAGTGACTCACCCAGCACTCTTTCTACAACACTAACCCTTTTGCTATTTGCATTAAAGGTGGATTGAATGGTGGTTAAGAGTGTCAGCTTTGGACCAGGCTGTGTGGGCTTGGATCCTGGTTCCACCACTAACTAGCTGGGTGACTGTGGTAAGCCCACTGTGCCTCAGTTTCCTCCTATATTAAATGGAGAGAAGAATAGTACTCACCTTATAGAGTTGTTCTTTTAACTCTTTTAGGAGTTAATATGTGTAAAGAACTTAGAACAGTGACCAATGCATAGTAAGTATTCAATAAATGTTAGTTGCTATTGTTATTATTACTCTTGCTATTTTAAAGTGATTAATTATATAATAAATGGTCAAAGGGCTTTTGTAGGTATCTATTGACAAAGAAATATCTATTGACAAAGATACCAAAATATCTATTGACAAAGAAAAAAAGAATTCATAGACTATTAATAGTTTTCATCACACCTGAAGAACTAAACATATATCCTGACTATGATTTCTTCACCAAGAGGTTTCTCAAATTTCTTTTTATTGTGATATAATTGACATACCATAAAATACCCTTTTAAAGTATACAATTTCATGGTTTTTAGTATATTCACAAAATTGTATAACCATGACCACTGTCTGATTCCAGAACATTTTCATCTCCTAAAAATAAGCCTTTACCTATTAGCAGTTACTTCTCACTATCCCTCCCTAATCTACATTCTGTCCCAATGGATTTGCCTATTCTGGACATTTCAGATAAATGGAATCACACAGTATGTAGCATTTTGGGTCTCTTTTATTTAGCATAATGCTTTCAAGATTCATCCATATTGCAGCATGTGTCAGAACTCTATTCCTTTTTATGGCTGAATAATTTTCCATTGCATGGATATACCACATTTTGTTTACTCATTATTCATTCTGGAACATTTGGGTTGTTTCCATTTTCTAGCTATTATAAATAATAGTACTGTGAATATTTGTGAACAACTTTTATGTGGGCATATGTTTTCAGTTCTCTTAGCTGTGGACCTAGCAGTGAAATTGTTGGGTAATACAGTGACTCTGTTTAACTTTTTGAAAAACTGCCAAAGTGTCTTGAAAAGTGAGCTGCATCGTTCCCATATACTTAAGTACAATATTTGAATATTAATTTAATCTTATTTGATTGAAAATGAAAGAGAAGTCATTTGATTCCAATATTCATAGAAAAGACTCTCAGTTGTTCACAAATATTTGAGAATCTTTGTCTCAGCCCCTGTGATGGGCACTGCATAAACCAAGACAAATGAAACATAGTTTCTGATTCTGAGGAGTGGATGAGAATTTTTGGCTTTTCAAGTTGACTTTAAAAAAAAAAAAGTGTAGATATTTGTTTTCTTCTTTTATTACTTGTCTTCTCTTTTGGATATCACCATTGGACATTTAGGAAAGACTCTTAATGGGGTACTAGATATGTCAAGACCTGGAGGGCTGGATGGATAGTGCACATAGAAGTAGACAGTGGATAGGAAGCCAGGATGTACAGGATTAAGACACTCTCAAGTCAGTGGATTATTTAGGTGTAATCAATTGTCAGCTCGTTTCATGAGTGACAGTGACTTTCCTCTCCATCACAGACATCATTTGAAAAGGAAAGGGAACCTATCTCTCATTTATAAAGACCACATTTGCTTTCCATGCCAGAAATCTGATGGAAACTTTCATTTTCACAGAATTACCACCTTGCTTTGGTTTGGGGTCTAGGTAGTCATAAAATTTTGTGAGCTGTGGCAAATTGTATATATAATTGTATCCACAGATGTCTAGTTGAAGAAACAAACTTCGAAGGGTTTTGTTCTGTTGCTGCCCACTGAAATGCACATTTCTTAAGAACAAGCAGGTAATGCTTTCCTATGTAGAACATTGAAATTTAGCAGTGCACCTCTTGAGTTCCTCGTTTTGGCGTAGCATGGTTCTGTTACTTCACTAGAAGCTATCATATTTATGCTTTGCTGGTAACTTTCAACCACTGTTTTCACTTCTTCACTGAAATGGGTGACAATTACGTTCATCTTGGATCAAGAAGTTGTTTACCTCCTGTGTAATTGGCTGTAAAAATTAGGCAAATGTATTTATGGAAACTAAAATGAGCCTTTAACCTTTCAGGAGCCTGTCCAGGTGGAAGTGAGTTAAGTACAGGATGTGAATGGGGTATCTTGGCCTGGAAAAAGACCCAGTAGCCTTAACTTTGCATTTGCTCGTTTTGTTCAACCTTTCCTTCCTTCTCCGCCTACCAAAGAAACTGTAACAATTTTTATGACTTTCTCTTCAATGACAGTTATCTTCCCTTACCCTAATTCCCTCCCTCCTCATCCTTCAAATCCCCTTCCTCATCATTCAAAGTCTAACTCAAGCTAGCCTTTCCTCCTTATTTTCCCCTAATCTTTCCAATCTGTATGGAGATTTCTCTCTTTTCCTGATAGATGTTATACCAGAATGGTGAGGATTAAGTTATAATTGCTTTCTAATAGACTGCTGTGTCTGCCCACTAGATTTCAAGCTCCCTAAAGGTCAAAGCTATTTCTTACATTAGTTTTGAATCTGCTTCTGGACAGTGCCTCATCCCAGAGGACTTCCTCACTCATAAGCCTATGAGGATCAAAGCAACAATTTAGGAGCTAGTGATTCTCACAGGAACGCTTATTTCAGAAAAGCTGTGCTGAAAATCTGGCTTTTTATTTGAATTAATAGGCCTTACTTGGCCTTAAAAAATGACATGTAATCTTTTCTGTGCTATCCCTTCTCCAAGAAGGTGGGCCTCAGGCAGATGAAGAATCGAGGACACAGGGAAAATCCTGGGTACACTGTGACACTGGGGGAGTGTGGTTTATCCCCCAGAGCAATCTAAGGGAGTCCACACCTGCTGCTTCATGACTAGGGTTTCAAAGCTTTCAGAACAGGCATAGGCAAAGCTTGTCTTTTGATATCAGGATAAGTTTCAGTGGATTTAAAATGTGTTGTAATCAGATTTAAGCCCAGAAAGTTTTTTTTTTTTTTTTGCTGTACTTACAGTGAAACTCTCTCTCTTTAATGCTGTTTGGTCACATAAACAACCGTGTTCAAGTTTCTTGGTCACTCCTGAATCCTTTCTTTTAAGTGGGAGTGGGAAGTTACAAAAAGACAAGTGTCGGTGTCGGCTGGGCGCGGTGGCTTACACCTGTAATCCCAGCACTTTGGGAAGCTGAGGTGGGTGGATTACCTGAGGTCAGGAGTTTGAGACCAGCCTGGTGAACATGGTGAAACTCTGTCTCTACTAAAAATACAAAAATTAGCTGGGTATGGTGGCACACACCTGTAGTCCCAGTTACTCGGGAGGCTGAGGCAGGAGAATCACTTGAATCCGCGAGGCGGAGGTTGCAGTGAGCTGAGATTGTGCCACGGCACTCCAGCTTAGGCAACAGAGTGAGACTTTGTCTTAAAAAAAAAAAAAAAAGAGAGAGAGAGAGAGACAAATGTCAGTTTTATGTGTTTATGGCCCAGTTATGGATGATCCACATTATTTAAGCTTTCTAGGTATCAGTTACCACATTTGTAAGAAGGAGAAGATGACATGCACCTATTATAATTAATGAGAATACCCAGTGCCTAACATATGTAAACCTATAACCTAAAATGGAGCACAGAATAAAACAGAGTCTAATTAATCACACTTATCCCTCCTCCGTTTCTTTTGGTCAGAATGCCGGAGAGAGTGCTCCAGCAAGCAGGGACATCTACCTTATCTCCTCTAGTATTCAAACATCTGCATTCAAAGGAGATGCAGACCTCTCTATTGTCGCTTTCATGGAATTGTAGTATGGCTCTCAAGTCATCAAACTATCTGCCTGAATTAATGAAAAAACAAGGAAGATGATGCAGGAGGTTTATTCCCTTCTGCAAAAGAAAGTGTTAAGGTTTTAGCTCCCTCTTACTTTTTAGAGCTTGTGTTCCAAGAGACTGAAAATGCTTTGTCTTTGCTGCAGATATTAATTGCATCCCTATGAATCATATGGGGCCAACCAATTATGACTGCTGCTTTTCTTTCCTTTGCAAGTGGGATATTAGGGGAATGACGGGAAAAAAGACCATTGCCAAATCATCTGACTGTGTCTACTTGCACATAGGTTCTTCCTGAATTAAGTAAATAGAGAAAAGGTGGCATTCTAAAAATAAACCACTTCAAGTTAGGGTTTTAAACCACAAAATCAATTTCACAGTATTTTTAAAGTTTTTCTTTCTTTTTTGTGTGTGTGTGACTTCCTTTGATATGTAGACGCATCATTAGCTAGTAGTTAATTTAAGACTTGAGTAAGGTCTAGTTTCTTTTTTTTTTTTTTTTTTTTAATTTATTTATTATTATTATACTTTAAGTTCTAGGGTACATGTGCATAACGTGCAGGTTTGTTACATATGTATACTTGTGCCATGTTGGTCTACTGCACCCATCAACTCGTCATTTACATCAGGTATAACTCCCAATGCAATCCCTACCCCCTCCCCCCTCCCCATGATAGGCCCCAGTGTGTGATGTTCCCCTTCCTGAGTCCAAGTGATCTCATTGTTCAGTTCCCACCTATGAGTGAGAACATGCGGTGTTTGGTTTTCTGTTCTTGTGATAGTTTGCTAAGAATGATGGTTTCCAGCTGCATCCATGTCCCTACAAAGGACACAAACTCATCCTTTTTTATGGCTGCATAGTATTCCATGGTGTATATGTGCCACATTTTCTTAATCCAATCAGTCACTGATGGACATTTGGGTTGATTCCAAGTCTTTGCTATTGTGAATAGTGCTGCAATAAACATACGTGTGCATGTGTCTTTATAGCAGCATAATTTATAATCCTTTGGGTATATCCCCAGTAATGGGATGGCTGGGTCATATGGTACATCTAGTTCTAGATCCTTGAGGAATCGCCATACTGTTTTCCATAATGGTTGAACTAGTTTACAATCCCACCAACAGTGTAAAAGTGTTCCTATTTCTCCACATCCTCTCCAGCACCTGTTGTTTCCTGACTTTTGAATGATCGCCATTCTAACTGGTGTGAGATGGTATCTCATTGTGGTTTTGATTTGCATTTCTCTGATGGCCAGTGATGATGAGCATTTTTTCATGTGTTTGTTGGCTGTATGAATGTCTTCTTTTGAGAAATGTCTATTCATATCCTTTGCCCACTTTTTGATGGGGTTGTTTGTTTTTTTCTTGTAAATTTGTTGGAGTTCTTTGTAGGTTCTGGATATTAGCCCTTTGTCAGATGAGTAGATTGCAAAAATTTTCTCCCATTCTGTAGGTTGCCTGTTCACTCTGATGGTAGTTTCTTTTGCTGTGCAGAAGCTCTTTAGTTTAATGAGATCCCATTTGTCAATTTTGGCTTTTGCTGCCGTTGCTTTTGGTGTTTTAGACATGAAGTCTTTGCCCATGCCTATGTCCTGAATGGTACTACCTAGGTTTTCCTCTAGGATTTTTATGGTATTAGGTCTAACATTTAAGTCTCTAATCCATCTTGAATTAATTTTCGTATAAGGAGTAAGGAAAGGATCCAGTTTCAGCTTTCTACTTATGGCTAGCCAATTTTCCCAGCACCATTTATTAAATAGGGAATCCTTTCCCCATTTCTTGTTTCTCTCAGGTTTGTCAAAGATCAGATGGCTGTAGATGTGTGGTATTATTTCTGAGGACTCTGTTCTGTTCCATTGGTCTATATCTCTGTTTTGGTACCAGTACCATGCTGTTTTGGTTACTGTAGCCTTGTAGTATAGTTTGAAGTCAGGTAGCGTGATGCCTCCAGCTTTGTTCTTTTGACTTAGGATTGTCTAAGGATTGACTTAGGATTGTCTTGGAGATGCGGGCTCTTTTTTGGTTCCATATGAACTTTAAAGCAGTTTTTTCCAATTCTGTGAAGAAACTCATTGGTAGCTTGATGGGGATGGCATTGAATCTATAAATTACCTTGGGCAGTATGGCCATTTTCACGATATTGATTCTTCCTATCCATGAGCATGGTATGTTCTTCCATTTGTTTGTGTCCTCTTTTATTTCACTGAGCAGTGGTTTGTAGTTCTCCTTGAAGAGGTCCTTTACATCCCTTGTAAGTTGGATTCCTAGGTATTTGATTCTCTTTGAAGCAATTGTGAATGGAAGTTCATTCATGATTTGGCTCTCTGTTTGTCTGTTACTAGTGTATAAGAATGCTTGTGATTTTTGCACATTAATTTTGTATCCTGAGACTTTGCTGAAGTTGCTTATCAGCTTAAGGAGATTTTGGGCTGAGACAATGGGGTTTTCTAAATATACAATCATGTCATCTGCAAACAGGGACAATTTGACTTCTTCTTTTCCTAACTGAATACCCCTGATTTCTTTCTCTTGCCTAATTGCCCTAGCCAGAACTTCCAACACTATGTTGAATAGGAGTGGTGAGAGAGGGCATCCCTGTCTTGTGCCAGTTTTCAAAGGGAATTTTTCCAGTTTTTGCCCATTCAGTATGATATTGGCTGTGGGTTTGTCATAAATAGCTCTTATTATTTTGAGGTACGTTCCATCAATACCGAATTTATTGAGCGTTTTTAGCATGAAGGGCTGTTGAATTTTGTCAAAAGCCTTTTCTGCATCTATTGAGATAATCATGTGGTTCTTGTCTTTGGTTCTGTTTATATGCTGGATTATGTTTATTGATTTGCGAATGTTGAACCAGCCTTGCATCCCAGGGATGAAGCCCACTTGATCATGGTGGATAAGTTTTTTGATGTGCTGCTGGATCCGGTTTGCCAGTATTTTATTGAGGATTTTTGCATTGATGTTCATCAGGGATATTGGTCTAAAATTCTCTTTTTTTGTTGTGTCTCTGCCAGGCTTTGGTATCAGGATGATGTTGGCCTCATAAAATGAGTTAGGGAGGATTCCCTCTTTTTCTATTGATTGGAATAGTTTCAGAAGGAATGGTACCAACTCCTCCTTATACCTCTGGTAGAATTCAGCTGTGAATCCATCTGGTCCTGGACTTTTTTTGGTTGGTAGGCTATTAATTATTGCCTCAATTTCAGAGCCTACTATTGGTCTATTCAGGGATTCAACTTCTTCCTGGTTTAGTCTTGGAAGAGTGTAAGTGTCCAGGAAATTATCCATTTCTTCTAGGTTTTCCAGTTTATTTGCATAGAGGTGTTTATAGTATTCTCTGATGGTAGTTTGTATTTCTGTGGAGTCGGTGGTGATATCCCCTTTATCATTTTTAATTGCGTCGATTTGATTCTTCTCTCTTTTCTTCTTTATTAGTCTTGCTAGTGGTCTGTCAATTTTGTTGATCTTTTCAAAAAACCAACTCCTGGATTCATTGATTTTTTGGAGGGTTTTTTGTGTCTCTATCTCCTTCAGTTCTGCTCTGATCTTAGTTATTTCTTGCCTTCTGCTAGCTTTGGAATGTGTTTGCTCTTGCTTCTCTAGTTCTTTTAATTGCGATGTTAGAGTGTCAATTTTTGATCTTTCCTGCTTTCTCTTGTGGGCATTTAGTGCTATAAATTTCCCTCTACAAACTGCTTTAAATGTGTCCCAGAGATTCTGGTATGTTGTATCTTTGTT